>NC_059362.1:45918591-46076091 GCF_019703515.2 Myxocyprinus asiaticus | reverse complement strand
ATGCCCCCACCAACATATGGGCAATTTTACCACATAGAAAATACTTGACTTTATACTATGTTTTTATTTTCACTTTAATGTCCCACCTCTTCTGGAGCAGCGCAGAAACGGCATTGTCACGTGGCACCTGTTACTTTTCTCAGCGCTGTTCAGGATGCACCAATCACAGTCGTTTCTGATTACTGCATAATAATATTTTTTTAAATAATTTTCTGGAGATTACAAGGGGTGGATTTCCATTTGTATTTTAGGTCCAATCCCTGAAATTAATAGATTTAAACAAGCATACTTTCATACTTTCAAGCACACAGTCAGCACCCTCTAAAGGAAGACTCCTCTGAATTTGATCGACTGTGCCAGTAAGGGGGTGAAATATGTGGGACTGAGTGTAGGAAAGTAGAAAGAGGGGTAAAATGTAAATTCTCCCCCCTAACTTGTCAATCTTGAGATGTCATTTTGCACATGTAACTTGTAACTTAGATTTCCATTTGTTTAATGCTTTCTAATGTATATTACAGAATGTCACTTTATGTCCCTTAGATATCCTCTACTAGAAAACAATTGAATTTGATTTTGACACATTAATGTTAGGTTTATTGTATTGCATATCGCCATCATATACACTAACAAGTTTTTCTTTTCTAATGGCATTTTTCCTCCATATTGTGCAGCCCTAGAGTCAGTTCTAAACATGTTTATTCTTCCAAAAAAAATAAAAAAATAAAAAAAGGAAATCAGGCTAATATTTCATGTGGTGGGCCAGAAAAATGGGAAATGTGATTTGTTACGTATATGAGGAAATAATGTTATTTTGTCTATATTACCAGACTGACATTCTCGCATATTCTTAAAACCAAAATTTGTAACATAATCCTCCTTGTAATATGTCCCTACCAACATTTAAACCAAACCTAAGCCCTTGGTTAATGATAAAAAAACAAACAAAGTTATCTGTTGATTGTTACCGTCATCATGTTTTTTGCACCAACTGTTCAGGTCTGCGTCCACACCTCTGGATCTTCTTACAGTCGCATTTAAAGCAAGATGATGTTGTTTAATAGACTATAAAGCATGCATTAAGATTCCCTGTGGAATGCTTCCGTGTGTCATGTCATACACGTTTAAGTATGTTAAAAATGCATTGAAATGCAAGTACACTTTTAACAGCATGGCTTAATTCAGTGTTACATTGCTTAAGTAAAATGCACAAACAAAAAGTGAGTCAAATTTACTTGAAACAGAGTATTGCAAAGTAAACTTTCCTTGAGAATTTCTAATTAAAGCCACCAAGAATTGTGTGTAGCCTTTAATAATATGGTCTGTTAAATTTACTAGCAATTCCTGCATGGGAATTGTTTCCTAGATTTTTTATTTTCCTCTCTTTTTTCTCCCCAATTTGGAACGCCCAATTCCCAATGCGCTCTAAGTCCTCGTGGTGGCGTAGTGACTCGCCTCAATCCGGGTGGTGGAGGACGAATCTCAGTTGCCTCCGCGTCTGAGACCGTCAATCCACACATCTTATCACGTGGCTTGTTGAGCGCGTTACCGCGGAGATGTAGCGGGTGTGGAGGCTTCACGCTATTCTCCGCAGCATCCACGCACAACTCACTATGCGCCCCACAGAGAGCGAGAACCACATTATAGTGACCACGAGGAGGTTACCCCATGTGACTCTACCCTCCCTAGCAACCGGGCCAATTTGGTTGCTTAGGAGACCTGGCTGGAGTCACTCAGCACGCCCTGAATTCAAACTCGCGACTCCAGGGGTGATAGTCAGCGTCAATACTCGCTGAGCTTCCCAGGCCCCGCTTCCAAGATTTTTTTAAGTAAACGTCACTCCAAATAGTTTTTCAGTGTTGCGCAACAAAGCTACACACAGCTCGAGACATGCATTGAAAAGTTGGAGTTCCTTTTATTTGATGCAGCGTCTAAAAATCTGCACGAGACGCTTGTTTGCATGGATAAACAATTGAAAAAAAATGCAGATTGAGCCCCTTAGACAGCAAGTTAGTCTCAGTCACCATTCACTTTCATTGCATCTTTTTCCATACAATGAAAGAGAATGCCAGTCTGTCCCATACGAGTTCTGAACAACATTAAGGTGAGTAAATGATGACAGAATTAAAATTTTTGGGTGAACTATCCCTTTAATACCAAATAAATAAGGTAATCATAGGCCTTTAACTCACTAAAAACGGATGTCGGTCTTCTTGTGAATTTTAAATCACAGTCTGTAGATTAAAAGGATGACGTTATGAGATTAGAACGAGATTTACTAATAATTTCCGTATAGTACCATATAATATAGGGGGGAAAAAACCCCACTACAGATTACTAAGTGCTTCTCTAAACTTCTAATCAGATTACTTAAGTGATTACATAATCGAAAAAATAATTACTTAACTAATTACTTTTAAGTTACCTTCCAAAACACAGAAAAATCTTAGTTTTATCCACTTAACGAATTAAAAATAATGCCTGCGTATATACTGTATATTCCTTGCACATTGTTGTATGTAAGTCATCAAATTAGGGTTGCCAACTGTTCCGTATTTTGGTCGAAATTAAGACGTCCCTTATTTTAGCGGTGAAACGCTCGAGGGTGATTATTGAAGCGCTCAAAATGCTCAAGCATCCCGTGTTCGTGTGCCGAAAAGTTGGCCACCCTACTTTAAATGTCACATTAGTGGCTCTTCTACTGTCAGAAGCACAAACAGACGTACTTATGAACATAATACATGTCTTAAATGTATTCTACATAAATAATGTTATTTTAGACACGTGTAACCTACGTTATGCAATTGTTATTAAATTCAATGAAAGTCAGTAACTGTAACCTGATTACAAGAATTAAAAAACCTAATGTGTTACTCATCTTTTAGACAAAGTAATTAGATTACAGTAATGGATTACTTTATAATCAGATTACACCCCACCATGAGGTATAGGCCATAACAAAGTACCGTGGTATTATCATCTCGTACTCATACCATATTGCCATGTATCAGTGAAGTTTGTCTGTTCATATTTTAGGGAAATTTCCGAATTGTTGTGTCACAAGCTCACTCTATAAGTGCTCATATTTGTTTATTGATGCAATGAAGAAAAACTAACACAAATGTTTCTTATTACAACAGGGATAATTATAGAATTTACTTCATTTCACTTCTCAGGAATTCTGCTCTCTAGTGGTCACAATATCTTCAGTGTGTGTCTGTGACATTACAGTTTCATCACAATTTATACTTCTGAATCAATTAAACTGTTATTGAAATGCTCTGCTGGTTGTCAAATGAAAGTATCTTGAGTTTTTCAGTATTCTTTCAGAAATTGAAGGTGAAAATATTGAAGGCGCTGTAGAACCTCCTCCAGTTCATCAGATGGCATCAGCACACACAACCTAAAACACAAACACACACATTTTGAGCATGCATGTGTAACGGTGGCCAGCTGATAGAGAGCTGTGCAATGTGTATAAACCTCACTCTCCTGACATCAGGAAGTGCACTAGCGACTGACACTAGAGGCTTTAGCCTCCTTGTTAGCACATCTGCCTCCCATGCCAGAGATGCCAGTTCAAGTCTACGGAGCGGGTAGAACAGGAGTGTCACAATGGTGCCGTGACCCAGATGGGAGTGAGGTTTAGGGGGTGAGTGTAACGGGAGCCAGCTGATAGATAGCTGTGACCTCAAGAGGTGCACTAGAGGCTTTAGCCTCCTTATTAGCACACCTGCATCCCATGCTGGAGATGCCGGTTCGAGTCCCATACAGAGCGGATAGAACAGGATCATCACACAGGTGTGTTTGTTTTGTGTGTGTGTAGACTGCATGTGTGAAAAGTTTAGTGTACCTTAAGTGGCAGCAGCTCTTTGAGTGTGTGTGAAGTTCTTTCATGCATTCCATGAATCCGACACAAATGCCCTGTTCCTCCAACAACCTCCTACTGTACCACAAACCTGCCTGAAACCCCTGAGACTACAGACAGAGAGAGAGAGAGAGAGACAGATGTCCTTAGAGAATACTGTCATCATTTACACACCCTCATGTCATTCCAAAGATGACATGCACTGAAATACAGCATGCATGTGTGTGTGTACCTGTGAGTGTGTCACAGCTGAGTGAGGAAGACTAAGGTGAGGACAGATGAAGATTCCACTCTGAACTGACAGGCAGCTGAATCCTGGTAGATCATTAATGAACTTTACAGCTCTGGACATGTTACACTGCAGTGTGTTCAGCCTAGACGTTACCTCCTAAACACACACATTGAAAAAACTCTAGTGTACAGTACACAATCTCTAGTGTGCACCCATAATATATGTGTGTTAGTATATGTACCTGTGTGTATAAACTGTAGGAGGGGTCTCCTGGGCGGGGTGGATCAGCCATGACATCAACAGCGATTTGGCCAGTCACAGGAGCGCTTATGTCTCCCGTTAGAAGAACCTCAGTGTATAATAGTATCGCTTCATCAACGTTTACCAGCTCCATATAACCCGCCCTTAAACCACACCTGGACAACACATATGGAGGGTCAAGACATTGCAATAAATAAATCTTTCTATAGAAGTATCTCTACTTGGAGTCATTATATCTTTCAATTAATAAATAATTCAGGAAATGTGTCAATAAATAAATAAATATGGCAATAAATAAATAAATCATGAACTGTTAGTAAATTACTAAATCCATATGTCAAAAAATCATGAAATGTGCCAATAAATAAATAAATCATGAAATGTGTCAATAAGTAAATAAATAAATATGTAAATGATTAAAAAATTAAATGTGTCAATAAATAAATAATTTAATGTGTCAGTAAATAAATAAATATTTATGTAAATAAATAAATCAGGAAATGTGTCAATAAATAAATGCATATATATGGAAATAAATAAATCATGAACAGTTAATAAATAAATAAATAAATCTATACATCAAAAAAACGTGAAATGTGTCAATAAATGAATAAATATATAGGTCAATAAATAAATAAATATGTAAATGATTAAAAAATAAAAAGTGTCAATAAACAAATCAATAAATGGGTCAGTAAATAAATAAATATTTATGTAAATAAATAAATCATGAAATGTGTCAATAAAAAAAATTAAAAAAATTAAAATAAATAGATCAGGAAATGTTTCAATAAATAAATAAATCATGAGATGTGTCAACAAATGAATAAATATATGTATATAAATAAATAAATAATGAAATGTGTCAGTAAGTAAATATTAAATATTTAAATAAATAAATAATGAAATGTATCAATAATTAAAATATACATGTCAATTAATAAATAAATCATGGACTATCAATAAATAAATATATCAATATGCCAATAAATAAATCATGACATGTGTCAGTACATAAATAAATGTCAATAAAAATATATTAAGAGTGGTCTCCTGTAGCTCAAGACTGGGTGCCCACTGAAGCTAAGCAGGATTGAGTCTGGTCAGCACCTGGATGGGAGACCTCCTGGGGGAAGCAAAGGTTGCTGCTAGAAGAGGTATTAGGGAGGCCAGCAGGGGGTGCTCACCCTGTGGTCTGTGTGGGTCCTAACACCCCAATATAGTGATGTTGATGCTATACTGTATAATGGCATGCTCTTTGATGATCTGTGGTCACTAACAATCCCAGGGCAATTCTTGTAAAGAGTAGGGTATAACCCTGGTGTCCTGGCAAAATTTCCCCATTGGCTCTTATCATTCATGGCCTCCTAATAATTCCATCCCCTAAATTGGCTATATAACTCTACTCTCTCCTCTCCACCAATAACTGGTGTGTGGTGAGTATACTGGCACACTAGGGCTGCTGTTGCATTATCCAGGTGGATGCTGCACACTGGTGGAGGTTGAGGAGAGTTCACTGTGTAGTGTCAGAAAAGCACTATATAAATCTGATGTATTTACACATGTTTAAAATTAATTATTTATTAATTAAAATGTCACTCTTGAACCACTATAAACACATACACATTTACCTGATGATCTATTTGGAGATTTCCCATTGACTTGTTTTTAAATTAAGCTAATTATACAACCCCAATTCCAGAAAAAACTGGGACAGTATGAAAAATGCTAATAAAAACAAAATGTAGTGATTTGTAAATTATATTCACCCTTTGCTTTATTGAAAGCACCACAACTACACATTATATGATGATTTTCCTTGTGAATTTCATTGTTTTTTTAATTTTTTTTTTATGTACATTATTTTAAATCAAATGATTGCAACACGCCCCAAAAAGTTGAGATGGGAAATTTAAGACTAATAAAAATTTGACGAGTTGAAATAACAAGGAGATGTGAAACAGGTGAGGCAATCATGTCAAAGTATAAAAGGAGCCTCCAAAAACAGCCTAGTCCTTCAAGAGCAAGGATCATCCGAGATTTGTCAATTTGCCAACAAATAATCCAGCACTTTGAGAACAATGTTCCCCAAAGACAAATTGGAAGGATTTTGGGCATTTCACCCTCTACAGTGCACAATATAGTTAAAAGATTCAAGAAATCTGGTCAAATCTCAGTGCGTAAAGGGCAAGACGAAAACCACTTCTGAATGCGTGTGATCTCTGATCCCTCAGACGTCACTGTCTTAAAAAACATCATTCATCTGTAATGGATATCATGAACATGGGCTTGGGATTACTTTAGTAAACCTTTGTTAGTCAACACCACTCGCCGCTGCATCCACAGATGCAAATTAAGACTTTACTATGTAAAGGAGAAGCCATACATCAACACTGTCCAGAAGTGCTGCTGACTTCTCTGGGCTCGGTCTCAACTTAGATGGAAAGTAGAACAGTTGAACTGTGTTTTTCGGTCTGATGAGTCCACATTTCAAATAGTTTTTGAAAAACACAGCCGTCGTGTTCTCCGGGCCAAAGAGGAAAAGGACCATCCAAGCTGTTATCAGCATCAGGTCCAAAAGCCAGTGTCTGTATGGGCCAGGGGTGTGTCAGTGCCCATGGCATGGGTAACTCGCACATCTGTGAGGGCACCATTAATGCAGACAGATATGTACAAATTTTGGAGCAGCATATACTGCCATCCAGCACCGTCTTTTCCAGGGATGTCCCGGCAATTTCCAGCAGGACAACTTCAAACCACTTACTGGCCGAATAAGCAGAGAGTGCGGGTGCTAGATTGGCGTGCCTGCAGTTCTGATACGCACACAGGACCCGTACAATTGTGCAGCTAAAGACCTACATAATGGATGAATGGGGGAAATTCCACTTTCTAAACTGAACAAACTTGTGTCTTTAGTGCCTAAATACTTAATAAGTGTTATTAGAAGAAATGGTGATGTTTCCCAGTGGTAAACACTCGACTGTCCCAACTGTTCTGGAGCGTGTTGCAATCATCTGATTTGAAATTACTGTACATTTAAAAAAACAAACAATGAAATTCACAAGGTAAATCATCATATAAAGTTTAGTTGTGGTGCTTTCAATATAGTAAAGGGTGAATATAATTTACAGATCACTCATTTTTGTTTTTATTAGCATTTATCAAACTGTCCCAACTTTTTCGGAACTGGAGTTGAAATTAACATAGACAAACTTTAAAGTCAACATTCAATAAAAACTAACCTCATTATGTCTTCGTTATCTTTCATCAAAATGTAATAACTTGCTTCGCTTCTGAAACAACTTTCAATCTTGGGACCATTTTTAGCAATTTGGTCTCCAAAAGTACTTCTAGATCCTACTTTTGCCTTTAAACAACAATGTTTAAGACAATAAAACAATACGATTATCTTAAAGTCAAAGTGTGTATTTTCTGCACCATCAAATGGAATTGCAAAACTATAACATTGCTTTCAAACAGCTTTCCGAACATGCCCTCAGAAGGATCAAAGTGGTACCCCACTGTTTACAGTGAATTTTTGAAAACATGAACCTATTACTTATAGTTGTGTCTGCATATTAAGCATTCTGTAATGCATTTATTAGCTCTGTAATGAAAGATTGACGTGATAAACTCACTCTCCCATGATGCCATTGGACAGTGAATGGAATGAGGCCAGTTGTACTTTATCAGAATAAAATGAGCCCATCTCAACAAGAACTCTCTTATACGACACAAACTCTGTGTCTTCTGCAAAAACCATGTCTTGATAAACCTGCCATACAGAAAGATGCATAAAGACAAATATAACAAAACATTTGCAAGCTGTCATTATAATCAAATTAACTTCAATTAGTATGAAAGCCATGGAATAAAAAATAAAAATAAAAAAATAAAAGAGCTGATTCTGACTTTATTTCTTGCTATTGCGTCTTTATAATTCGCAATAATGAGATACAATGTTGCAATAGTTAAATATAAACTCACAGTTGTGAAACAAACTCACAATTGTGAGTTTACAACTTGTGATTTCAAAAGTAAAGTCACAATTGCAAGTTTATATTTTATAATTATGAGAAATAAAGTCGTGATGGTGAGTTTATCTCTCGTAATGACTAAAAATCGTAATTGCGTGATATAAACAGTTATATATAAATTATATCTAAACATATTATATATCAACTATTTTATTTTTTATAATTATTATAAACAATATAAACATAAACAATGATATACTAAACGTATATAAGCAATTGCAAGTTTATATGTCGTAATTATGAGAAATAAAGTCACAATTGTGAGATAGAAATGCGCAGATTTGAGTATTAAGTATTATCAGAATTGTTATTTTTTTCGAGGCGGGATCAGGGCACCATAAATGAGCTATTATTGGCTAAAAATATATTTGAAATAAAAGACTAAATACTTCCCTCATCTACCAGCAAAAAAAGTTCTTCCTCTGCAGCGAAGCGGATCACTTCCTGGATGGATTCTCTGCTCTGGATATGCCCTGCCAAACCACCGAAACAACTTAATTTACTAATTAATTGTGCAAATTATAATTTCACTTTCTAGTCTGTAGATACGGCATGAATCTTTCCTTCAGTGAAAGTCTATGGGACTTTTTTTTCATGGTTTTATCATCTGCCAGGCGAAAACTCACACAATTCTACTCAGCAAAACAGATTATTTGAGGAATCATTCACGTCTTAAATTTTTAAACAATTTGTGAAGTCTTATGAAATACTGGCATTAGGACTATCTTGACCCCAAACATATAAAAACACAAACTGCATGGAAAACAATTTGACTATACAGGATGCAACCAGTGGATCCAACCTTTAAACCATGGGTTGAATCTTATACTTAATCATAAATGATCAGATTACTAAGTGACTTTATGTATGTAATTGTTTACCTGTAAGGTTGCCGGGGTTGCTGATATAAATCGCTCGTGGACAGCAGTGCCCTCTGGAGGTCTGGATGACTCGTCGTAGCGCCGCCCTTTCTAGGCCCCACCCACCCTGCTCCTTCAGGTGATAGGGCAACGGAATTAATCCCACCCTTTCCAGGAGGCGTGGCAGACTGTGAGGGGCGGGGACTGGGATCAGAACCGCGCTCATGCCCTCTGATTGACACAGCATTCTCATCATCACCTGGGGTTAAAGTAAATGGTCACACCCTTTATACAGGTTTGGAACGACATTAGGGTGAGTAAATGATTACAGAATTCTCATTTTTGGGTGAACTTTAAGACAGACAGGACGTTTGCAGCTATAGTGGTAACAATACAGTTCTATTATATCATATGGATCGTACCATCAGACCTCTGTGGGCTCCAGAAGTGATGAAGATTTGTTCTGGACTGGAAGGGACTCCCCCGTCCCGCAGAGAAATGGACTTTGCCACAGTGTTTCTCACATACGTCAGTCCACACGATTCTGTGTACGAACCTGAGCAAAGAAACGGCCAGTCAGCCAATCGGATCCAAGTATAGATCTAAAAGTATTAGAATCTGTGTGATAGCACTGTATTTGCACAGACAATTTAACACGAATATACAAAGAATCTCACCGATGCTCTCTCCATCACACTGTTCCAGCAAAATCTGTGCTCTCAGACGAACATCTGGTGGAAGAATGTCACTTTCCAGAAGGCTGGGATACAAACATCCAGCTATCACCTGACACAAACACAAATAGTGCACTCAAAATGAAAATTCTGTCATCATTTACTCACCCTCATGTTGTTACAGACCCATATGACTTTCTTGATTCTGTACTGTAGAACATAAAATGGGGATTTTAGACAGAATGTTAATGCTGCTTTTTAGATGCAATGAAAACATACAGTAACCAGGGGCAAAAAAGCACCAACAAAGTATCAATAACCTTGTGCGTACACATGCGTGGACGTTGTATTTTGGCTTCACTATACGCAACGCATAATTTCATTTCATTTAAACCAACTGATCTCAGTTCAGGAGACTCTGTGCTGTCAGTAAAGGGTTAAACTTTCGACAAACGGAGTCATGTGACAAAACAACATGGTGCCGATCACAGCGGAGTTTGTATTTGGTTGAAACATCAACAATACTAAATCTGGTAAGAAACCTAATTAAGTGTTTACATTGAAACCTGTTTAAATAAAAAGATTAGAGTCTCTAGTTTCATCCGATATGACATTTAAAAATGTATGAGTGATTTATCACGAAACGCCACGCTTTTAAACACAATGACCATGTATGTGGACTGTATGCTCAGTTTCAGTTAAAATATCCAATATTCACTGTCTGTGCATTATCACATTGAGAATAATTGAGTTTATCCAAAAACTGAAAAATGTGTCTTTCAGAGGCTTTATATGGAGTTAGGATGAAAATAAGGTGCATTTCAAACTGTTCTGAGACCAGTGCAGACAGACAGCACACTGGAGGTTAAGTCATTCACTAAATAGGGAGCAAGGGAGCATCCTATAGCTCTCCATGCAGCCTAGTGCATTCAATCCAAACTTCCTATTTAAAGTTCAGTTTCAGGCTGCAGATGATGTTTGGATCACTCAACACGTTTGACAGACATGTGACAATGATAATCAGTACATAGATTCAGAATTTATAATGTATCATTTTATTTTAACATGGTTGGCAGTGCGGGGGTCTGGGTAGCTCAGTGAGTACTGACGCTGACTATCACCCCTGGAGTTGTGAGTTTGAATCCAGGGCGTGCTGAGTGACTCCAGCCAGGTCTCCTAAGCAACCAAATTGGCCCGGTTGCTAGGGAGGGTAGAGTCACATGAGGTAACCTCCTCGTGGTCGCGATTAGTGGTTCTCGCTCTCAATGGGGCGTGTGGTAAGTTGTGTGTGGATCGCGGAGAGTAGCTTGAGCCTCCACATGCTGTGAGTCTCCGCGGTGTCATGCACAACGAGTCACGTGATAAGATGCGCAGATTGATGGCCTCAGAAGCGGAGGCAACTGAGACTTGTCCTCCACCACCCGGATTGAGGTGAGTAACCGCGCCACCACGAGGACCTACTAAGTAGTGGGGATTGGGCATGCCAAAATTGGGAGAAAAGGGGGATAAAAAAAAAAACATGGTTGACAGTGATTGGATGATGCTGGACATTACTTTGAATCAGAATTAATTATGCTAATTTATGATGTAATGTTCTGAGTAAACAACACTCCTGGAAACATAATAAACAATCTGATTTAAAAAATCAGACTTTCTATAGCTTGATATTATTTAAAATTTCACAACGTAGTCCCGCTGTCCACATATGTGGACATATATTTTTAAGAAAACTATTTATTTATGTATTATTATTATTATTATTATTATTATTATTGCTTGTTTATTAGGGGCTACTAGTTACAAATTCAAAAAGGGGAATGGAAAGTGCACAAAACAAAGTCTCAGGATCTCAGGGGTCTCAGGAGGTTTAAGCAGTCTATGCAATTTGTGTGCTATATTCCAAGTCTTCTGAGGCCATACAATAAAAATGTTCTCCTCTACCGAAGCACTGAAATGTTTTGGAATGATGCTGACCGCCATTGGTTCCCGGGTGTCAAATAACCGATTGTAACACCGCAATTTTGAATATGCAGATGTGCAAATGAGATTTGAGAGCTGCAGCGAAGGGGAAGGTTTTCAGTGAATAAAGACTTAAACTTCGGTCTGTTCCCCTACAAAGCTTTTGCATGATTTTAGGAGATGTTCACTGTATTTAAAAGAGCAGCGTTAACATCTTTTTTTATTCCAGGGAAGAAAGAAAGTTAAATGTGTTTGAAACATCATGAGTAAATGATGAAATAATTTAATTTATGGGTGAACTATCCCTTTTAAAAGCCAGTTAAGGAGACAGTTATTCTGGGTCAGCTATAATCAAGTTCTAGACTGCAGTTCACACTGAGATCAGTTACAGAACTGTAATTTTATATGTTTAATATATCACTTGGTAAAGCAAAAATTAACAGAACTTCACTGGACCTGTCTAACAAAGGTAACTGGCTTCATTCCAGCTTTGTGAGTGTCACCAGAACTGACATCCAGAACTTTCTTAAAGGACACGTTCAGATCCAGCCCCTGTAAACAGACAAATGTGAGGTTAAAGGAATATTCCGGGTTCAATACAAGTTAAGCTCAATCAACAGCATTTGATTAGCACAAAAAATCCTTTCGACTCGTCCCTCCTTTTCTTTAAAACAGTACAAATGTGTGTTACAGCGAGTCACTTACAATGGAAGTCAATGGGGTCAATAATCTGTAAACGTTAAAATACGCACTGTTTCAAAAGTATAGACACAAGACATAAACAATATGTGTGTTAACATGATTTTACTGTCATAAAATTAGGGATTTACTGGTGTTAACATTTTAAAGACTCACATGTGTCTTCTCTAGAGTTTCAGAAACGATCTCAACAGTGTCTCAAACTGGGTAAATCAACCTTTCAATCAAAATGTTATCTAATTTGTACGCTTGTTATTTGGCATTAAATTAAAAAATAATGCAAAATAGAAACTTTTCACTAGTGGTCTCAGATTTAAGACTCTGTCTATGTTGTATGTGTCACCTGTTTGAGTTGCCGTGTGATGACATCAGCTCGCTCCTGAAGTTCTTCATCAGTTGATTGGCGTTTGGTTGTCTTCCTCACAGCAGACATGTCTTTTGATATCTGTTCACTTCTGGCTTTCTCACTTCATTCACTATAACGCAGCATTAACTAACAGAGCAGTACATGAGTTCATGATTCAGGTCAACAGATTTGTCCTGCTGTCAGCAAACAGTGTCCCAAACATGAGACTCGATTCATACTGACCAGCCAGAATTAATAAATTACAGAAACTAAAGTGGAGATCGTGAGGAGGAGGGATCCCAGATGAATTGAAAAATAATGTAAGCAGCCATTTATATATTTTAACTTGTTTAAGTTTTGTATATTTTATATATGATTGTGTGGTAAAACTGCTACTGTTTGTGATAACTGTAAATATAACATAATTATGTAAAAGGTTTGTACTTGCTTGTACCAGGTTGTTCCCCCTGGAATCTATGCCCCTGGCAATAGGCTTAGTACCAATCAGAATGAAGTAAACAGTTATTACCCATGCAATAATGTATAAAAGATTTTGAATTCTTTTGTTCGAGAAAGTCTCTACTATCAAGAGATCACTCCAGCTGTATACTAATAAGCACACAAGGGTAAACTGGAGTCCAGGTTAAGTTATTACGCTGCAGCATAAGTTTAGATAGGATAAGTGAATGGTACAAATAAGCCAGGTCTCTAAAGACCCGACTATGTAAGAGTGTTTGGTGAAATTCTCATGCATATATACCACTATTATATACCAATATAAACTCAGCAAAAAAAGAAATGTCCTCTCACTTTCTACTGCTTTTTATTTTCAGCTAAAGTAACGTGTAAATATTTGTATGAACATAAAAAGATTCAACAACTAAGACATAAACTGAACAAGTTTCACAGACATGTGACTAACAGAAATGGAATAATGTGTCCCTGAACAAAGGGGGGGTCAAAATCAAATGTAACAGTCAGTATCTGGTGTGTCCACCAGCTGCATTAAGTACTGCAGTGCATCTCCTCCTCATGGACTGCACCAGATTTGCCAGTTCTTGCTGTGAGATGTTACCCCACTCTTCCACCAATGCGCTTGCAAGTTCAAGGACATTTCTGGGGGGAATGGCCCTAGCCCTCACCTTCCGATCCAACAGGTCCCAGATGTGCTCAATGGGATTGAGATCCAGGCTCTTCACTGGCCATGGCAGAACACTGATATTCCTGTCTTGCACAAAACGAGCAGTATGGCTGGTGGCATTGTCATGCTGGCGGGTCATGTCAGGATGAGCCTGCAGGAAGGGTACCACATGAGGGAGGAGGATGTCTTCCCTGTAACGCACAGCGTTGAGATTGCCTGCAATGACAACAAGCTCAGTCCGATGATGCTGTGACACACCGCCCCAGACCAAGACGGACCCTCTACCTCCAAATCGATCCCGCTCCAGAGTACAGGCCTCGGTGTAACGCTCATTCCTTCGGCGATAAACGCGAGTACGACCATCATCCCTGGTGAGACAAAGATCTGTAACGTTATTTGGATTTTTACACAATTTTCTTTAAAATACAGTGTCCTGAAAAAGGGACGTTTTTTTTTTTGAGTTTGTATGTATATATATATATATATATACATATATATATATATATATATATATATATATATATATATATATATATATATATATATATATATATATAAAATAACATATACATAAAATGATATACATTTGAAGTCAGAAGTTTACATACACTGAGGATGAAGTCATTAAAACTCATTTTTTACCACTCTACAAATTTCATATTAGCAAACTATAGTTTTGGCAAGTCGTTTAAGACATCTGCTTTGTGCATGACATGAGTAATTTTTCCCAAAAAAAATTCAGACAGATTGTTTCACTTTCAATTGAGTATATCACAATTCCAGTAGATCAGAAGTTTACATACACTAAGTTAACTGTGCCTTTAAGCAGCTTGGAAAATTCCAGAAAATGATGTCAAGCCTTTAGGCAATAAGCCAATTAGCTTCTGATAGGAGGTGTACTGAATTGGAGGTGTACCTGTGGATGTATTTTAAGGCCTACCTTCAAACTCAGTGCCTCTTTGCTTGACATCATGGGAAAATCAAAAGAAATCAGCCAAGACCTCAGAAAAAAAAGCTGTGGACCTCCACAAGTCTGGTTCATCCTTGGGAGCAATTTCCAAATGCCTGAAGGTACCACGTTCATCTGTACAAACAATAGTACACAAGTATAAACACCATGGGACCACACAGCCATCATATCGCTCAGGAAGGAGACGCATTCTGTCTCCTAGAGATGAACGTAGTTTGGTGTGCAAAAAGTGAAAATCAATCCCAGAACAACAGCAAAGGACCTTGTGAAGATGCTGGAGGAAACAGGTAGACAGGTATCTATATCCACAGTAAAATGAGTCCTATATTGACATAACCTGGAAGGCTGCTCAGCAAGGAAGAAGCCACTGCTTCAAACCGCCATAAAAAAGCCAGAATACAGTTTGAAAGTGCACATGGGGACAAAGATCTTACTTTTCAGAGAAATGTCCTCTGGTCTGATGAAACAAAAATTGAACTGTTTGGACATAATGACCATTGTTATGTTTGGAGGAAAAAGGGTGAGGCTTGCAAGCCGAAGAACACCATCCCAACCGTGAAGCATGGGGGTGGCAGCATCATGTTGTGGGGGTGCTTTGCTGCAGGAGGGACTGGTGCACTTCACAAAATAGATCACGAGGAAGGAAAATTATGTGGATATATTGAAGCAACATCTCAAGACATCAGCCAGGAAGTTAAAGCTCAGTCACAAATGGGTCTTCCAAATGGACAATGACCCCAAGCATACCTCCAAAGTTGTGGCAAAATGGTTTAAGGACAACAAAGTCAAGGTATTGGAGTGGCCATCACAAAGCCCTGACTTCAGTTTGATAGAAAATTTGTGGGCAGAACTGAAAAAGTGTGTGTGAGCAAGGAGGCCTACAAACCTGACTCAGTTACACCAGTTCTGTCTGGAGGAATGGGACCAAAATTCCAGCAACTTATTGTGAGAAGCTTGTGGAAGGTTACCCTAAAAGTTTGACCCAAGTTAAACAATTTAAAGGCAATGCTACCAAATACTAACAAAGTGTATGTAAACTTCTGACCCACTGGGAATGTGATGAAAGAAATAAATCATTCTCTCTACTATTATTCTGACATTTCACATTCTTAAAATAAAGTAGTGATCCTAACTGACCTCAGACAGGGAATGTTTTCAACGATTAAATGTCAGGAATTGTGAAAAACTGAGTTTTGTATTTGGCTTAGGTGCATGTAAACTTCTGACTTCAACTGTATATAATTTTATATTTTTTATAATATTTATTTTTAGGCTATTTTTAGGACCATTAAGATTTTTGTGGCATTACTTTAATTAGAAAATTAAACACATTCATTCTCTTTAATGTAATGGAAGGAAATTGTATTCTTGTTAATGGAATCCAAAAAATAAATATGGTATACTAGTTCAATTTAGTTACAAAATTAAATATTATCTACCCAAAAGGTTTTAAATGACTACTGAGATACATATTTTAATGTTGCTTTTCTGTGCGTTGCCATTTGTTTCTTCTTTCATTTGTATCTGTTCCTCCTTCACACCATGAATTTATGATGTGATCTTCATTCTGGGCTGCAATGAGAGAGAAATAAAACATGCCATCATTATACTGAAATATAAGACAAATTATAGTCATTTTATATTGACTCTAAATCTTAAAATCCTAAATAATCAGTACACTAACTGAAAGTGATCAGAGGTCAGAAAGTGAACTAATTACGTTTGAGCATTAGCTGTAATCGCCTGTAATTGAACATTCTGCGGTGTGCCCTTTGAGTCATCTTGCCCGGATGGCCACTTCTAGTGAGAGTACCCACAGTACTAAATCGTCTCCGTTTATAGACAACTTGTCTAACTGTGGACAGATGAATATCTAAGCTCTTCCAGATCACTTTGTAACATTTTCCAGCTTTATGCAAAGTAACAGTTCTTGTCATGATGAATGAATTATGTCATGATGAATGAACGATGTCATGCTGGATGAATAATGTCATGCTGTATGGATGAAGTCATGATAAATGGATGATGTTATGAGGAATTAATGATGTCATGCTAGATGGATGATGTCATGATGAATAGATGATGTCATTAGGAATGAATGATGCCTTGCTGGATGGATGATGTCATGATGAATAGATGATGTCATGAGAATGAATGATGCCATGGTGCATGAATGCTGTCATAATGAATGGATGATGTCATGATGAATGATGTCATGCTGGATGAATGATGACATGATGAGTGAATGATGCCATGCTGGATGAATTATGTCATGATGAATGGATGATTTCATGAGGAATGATGCCATGGAGCATGAATGATGAAATGATGAGTGATGACGTCATGATGAATGATGCCATGCTGAATGAATGATGTCATGATGAATAAATGATGTCATGCTGGATGGATGATATCATGATGAATGGATTATGTCATAATGAATGATACCATGGTGCATGAATGATGTCATTAATTACTCACCCTCATATTGTTCCAAACCCATATGCTGTTCATGTTTTCCATGGAACACAAAAGAAGAATTTAAGAAACTTTATGCAGCTCTTTTACATACAGTAGAACAACAGTTCACAGTTCGGCAACTGTCAAGCTCCAAAAATGAAATATAAACACCATAATAGTCCAAATGACTTGCTCACTTTTAAGTCTTCTGGAGTCATACGATAGCTTTGTGTGAGGAACAGACCAAAATTTAAGTTGTTATTTGGTGATAAATCCTTGGGAATTAACGTGCTATGTTAACGTGTAATGTAACGTTTACATTAACATAAGTTACTTTCTGAAAAACTACAGTAAGTTTAACCTCGTGCAAACCCCACCTCCATATACGTGGATGTTGTATTTTGGCTTCGCAATCCACCTTATTTTTCAGCAAAACTAGGACGCCGCCATTATCCACCTTGAATGTGGACCACTTCCGGGATCAGCCACTTCCAGCTATTTTAGTGATACAAAAATACTACATTATGCTGCTTTATATTACAGGCTGGCATTACACTGTATGTCGTCATATTATTATTATTTTTCTCCCCAATTTGGAATGCCCAATTGGCACTACTTAGTTGGTCCTCGTGGTGGTGCGGTTACCTCAATCCGGGTGGCGGAGGACAAGTCTCAGTTGCCTCCGCTTCTGAGACCATCAATCCGTGCATTTTATCACGTGACTCGTTGGAGACTCACAGCATGTGGAGGCTCCTGCTACTCTCCGCAATCCACGCACAATTTACCACACGTCCCATTGAGAGCAAGAACCACTAATCTCTTATCCCATGTGACTCTACCCTCCCTAGCAATCTGGCCAGTTTGGCTGTTAGGAGACCTGGCTGAAGTCACCCAGCACACCCTGGATTCAAACTCGCGACTCCAGGGGTGGTAGTCAGCGTCTTTACTCGCTGAGCTATCCAGGCCCCATGTCATCTTATTATTATCATTAATTATGATTTTCATAAACTCATTGGTTTTGAAAGCATATAGTTTTACCGTATATCACATTTTGCCATCGTTTTATCACACTGTTGCACTGGCAGGATGAATGAAATCAGGCGCTGACACGGACAGTCCTCCGTGCCGTCTAACACGCCTCCACAAACTTTACACAACCAGCAGAGAGCAGAAAGCCGCTGGGCAAATGCTGCTTTAACTTTCTTTGCACTAAAACTGCATCTTGTTTCATCTTGGCAAAATAATAAACACATTTTACTCTCCGTTCTTGTCAGAGAGCATTCTCTCTTTCTTAGCAGTGTATAGTAAACAGACATGCAGATCATTCATTCAGCATGACTTATGAAACATCGCCTTTGGAAATAAATAAATAAAGGCATCATCGGAGGTTATGCAGGTACATATGAACAGAGGTTTACATGGAGACAAGAAACACTTTATCCTCATGATCTCGGTAAAGTAAGAAGCAGATTTTATTATCATCTCTTCAGTACAACACACAACAACAAGTGAATGATTTACTTACACTTTTACTATAAATGTTGATGTTAGAAAATGATCCGACATTAGGCCATCATTCTGCTGTACATCCTCTGGTTGTGTGATAGTTTATAAACTTATATCACTAAATTCTGGTATTATTATCCTTCTGTTTATTTACATTGCGGTCAATAACAGTGGACGTTTTACACATTCACCGGAAATACAGCCTCTGCTTACTTGTTTATTAGGGGCTACCAGATACAAATCAAAAAGGGAAATGGAAAATACACACAGCAGTCACGCGCAGGTCTCAGGAATGTAATGGGGGATACTTTAACTCAAAATGTATATGTATTATATTAAATGTATAATAAAAAAATGAACGTAATTACATTTGATGTTCTCGCTACTTTATAACATTTTTTTTGATTCAATGAATGTTGTGCGTTTCCTTTACAAAGATAAAACAAACATTTTCCTCCAAACCTTTTATTCAGAACTCCATTCAGTATGCAAAATTAAGATCACACAGTTTCACAATGGGGTAAAAAAAAAAAAAAAAAATCACATAAAATATCTTTATTAGTTTGAAAAAAATACACATACACAACATGCAAAAACAAATATACAGAATCATATAATATGCACACACCGCCATGAGTGTGTTGTGTAGAATGGAGGCATACTAGACTGTGATTGATGTTATTGTCCTGTTATCTTCCTGTTTGCTCTGGACACTGGATCTTGTAGCCCACTCTGTAAGCCTGCAGATACACACGCGCCTGGTTTATCCTATAAACACATAAAGAGATATGAATCATGCATAGCTATGTAGGAAATCATTTGTCTGGGACAACAGCCAATTATACATTTTAGAGTCTTTATAACAAAAGTTTGACCGCAGAATGCTGCCGTTGACTGATAACAATCACGCACTTCAGAGTGCTGTGTAATAAATCTGTATATGTGGGAATAAGTCTGATGTGTCACCTGTATTTAGTACAGAGTTGGACTCCCAGCGGTCCACAGCGGTCTACAAAACTCTCTCTGAACCCTTTACGCACAGCACGAGCCATACTGACGACTGTAGTCATGACAGGACACGTGCTGACAGAGAGAACAAGAGAATGACATGGCATCAGGAAGACAGTAATTAGCATGATTACAGGTCTCTTCTGGTGTTTATGAGTGAATGTGTTCTTACAGTTTCTCACAACGTATGCCGCTGGTCCCCTTCACACACACACAGGTGTTTTGTGGGCCACAGGTGGCACCATGCTGGCATGGAGGAACACATGGTGTAGTGACAGCTACACACACAAACACACACTTACATAAGAACACAAACATTAGAAAACGTTATACTGGACACACATTTCATGACGTAGACACACATAGATGTGATTGATGAATGGATGATGTCATGCTGGACAAATTATTTCATGATGAATGGATAATGTAATGATGAATGAATGATGCCACAATGAATGAATGATGTCATGAGGAATGAATGATGCCATGGTGGATGAATGATGTCATGATGAATGGATGATGTCAGAAGGAATGAATGATGCCATGCTGGATGGATGATGTCATAATGAATGATGCCATGGAGCATGAATGATGTCATGATGAATGGATAATGTCATGATGAATGATGTCATGCTGAATCAATGATGCCATGCTGGATGAATTATGTCATGATGAATGGATGATGTCATGAGGAACGATGTCATGCTGGATGAATGATGGATGAAGTATGTCATGATGATGAATGATGTCACGATAAATGGATGATGTTATGAGGAATGAATGATGCCATGCTGGATGGATGATGTCATGATGAATGGATTATGTCATAATGAATGAATGATGACATGCTGGATGAATTATGTCATGTTGAATGGATGATGTCATGAGGAATGAATGATGCCATGCTGGATGGATGCTGTCATGATGAATAGATGTCATAATGAATGATGCCATGAAGCATGAATGATGTCATGATGAATGGATAATGTCATGATGAATGATGTCATGATGAATGAGTGATGTCATGATGAGTGAATGATGCCATGCTGGATGAATTATGTAATGATGAATGGATGATGTCATGAGGAATGAATGATGTCATGCTGGATGGATGATGTCATGATGAATGATGTCATGCTGGATGAATGATGCCATGCTGGATGGATGATGTCATGATGAATGGATTATGTCATAATGAATGAATGTCATGATGAGTGAATTATGCCATGCTGGATGAATGATGAATGGATGATGTCATAATGAATGAATGATGCCATGCTGGATGGATGATGTCATGATTGAATGATGGATGAGTGAACAATGTCATGATGAATGAATGATACCATGATGTATGATGTAACGATGAATGAATGATGTCATGATGAATGAAAGATGACTTATGTTTTGATGGATGAATGATGTCACAGTGAATATATGATGTTATGATGAATGAATGAGGACTGATGTTGTAAGGAATGAATGATGTCAAAGTATTATGTAATAATGTCATGATGAACAAATGAGGATTGATGATGTTATAATGAATGATGTCATTCAGACACGTGCCTGTCTCACAGATGTTTCCAGTGAATCCGTTCACACACTGGCATCTGTTCAGCCCAACACACACACCAGCATTTCTACACACCGGCACACATCTGATGGGTTCTGAGGAGGATAACACACACACACAATGTGAAAGATGGACATTTCCAAATATTACTGTATGTAAAATAGAGTTCATGTGTGTTTCTGACTATGCTATACTTTAAACGTGTGTGTGTGTGTGTGTGTGTGGTCACCTATCTGACAGCGAGCTCCTTGCCAGCCATCTAAGCAGCTGCAGGTGTTGACATCAACACATCTGCCACCATTCACACATGGAGGAGAGCAGAGAGCTGCAACACACACATAAATCTTTAGATCGGAAATGCATATTCACAGAAATGTTTAAAATCACAGACACACATACTCACGAGTGAGACACTGTGGTCCGGTGTAGTCCGAGGGACACTGGCAGGTGTTTGGAGCGACACACCGTCCACCATTACCACACGGCAACTCACACACAGCTGAGACAAACACATCAACAAAAATGTTACAGAGAGTGTGTGTTTGCGTCGATTTACTTGGCTATAGATTTGGGAAACAATTGTTCCCAGAAATAAGCTAAATTCAACAAAACTTCACTCTGAAGGCATTCAGGGACTTCATCAACTGGACAAATGAATCATACATAAAGTAAAATATATGTATTTTTTAATTCTAAAAAGTTTTCTTTCAGAAGTAGGGTTAGGGTTAGGGTTAGTAACAGGCCCCACTAAACATCCTAAAAAATGACCTAATAAAAATGTAAAAATGCAGAAAGGTTTGTGTGAGAGTTAGCTCAGTATAAAAACAATAGAAGTCAATGGAAAGTCCTCTCAAAGATGATCCATTCAGCTGTTACCTGTGTGGCAGCCCTCTCCCGTCCAACCCGGCGGACACAGACAAATGTTCCACCTCATACATGAACCTCCATGAGCACATGGTGGAGAACACATGGCTTTATAACACAAACACACACAGGAACACATCACATTTAAACTCTGTTCCAAAACATACAGCATTTATGTCATCATAGTCGCGTTGCCTTATAAGACTATTTCACCCAGTATTTATGTGTGCTATGTATTTGTATTCTTATTAGATTGTTGTGTTATTAACTTAGCTATTTTGTGTGCAGCGTATGTGTATAATAGATATTTCACAACACCGTTGAATACAGTATGGCTGTAGTTCAGTATGAGTCTGAACTATAGTATCTGTTTTATAAACAAACACACAACACTATACCGGAGCATCCTGGTCCAGGGTAACCAGGTGGG
This sequence comes from Myxocyprinus asiaticus, assembly GCF_019703515.2. Classification (NCBI taxonomy): domain Eukaryota; kingdom Metazoa; phylum Chordata; class Actinopteri; order Cypriniformes; family Catostomidae; genus Myxocyprinus; species Myxocyprinus asiaticus. Next base: position 46,053,206 of record NC_059362.1, on the reverse strand, counting down.
CAATCGCAGGTGTTTGGAGCGACACAAACACCATTATTCTGACAGACAGGCTCACAAACCGCTGAAGACACAAGTTAAAGAAAGAGAGAGAGAGAGAGAGAGAGAGAGACATGTAGACAGTACTGAAAAAGGTGTGCTGGTGTGATATACTGAGTGTGTAAATACAGTGTAATGGAGGCAGTGACTCACGTTGGCATTTTGTGGGGTCGTCTTTACGTGATTCAAAGCCAGACCGACAGCTGCAGTTAAAACCACTGGCATGATTCACACACACCTGCTCGCAACCTCCGTTAAAACTCACACACTCGTCCACATCTGCAGAGAGAGAGAGAGAGAGAGAGAGAGAGAGAGTCTAAACAGAAATGTACTTTATTCAAGAACGAAAACACAAATAAAAACTAAAATAATGATGTATTTTTGTGTTACTGTGGTGGTAAATAATATATACTGTATATTTATCTATATATATACATATATATAATATTAAAATGAATCAATAGATATATAAAGGGTGCAACCAGAAGTAATATCAGAGAATGCATTGCAATGTTCACACACATTTATGCTGTAGTTTTCATGTTTTACCGATGCAGGTTCTTTGGTCAGCGCTTAACTCCCATCCTGCATTGCAGCTGCACTGGACACGCCCCTCCGCTCCTAATGAGCAAATATGACCACACCCTCCGTTGCTCAGCACACATGATGTCACATCTGCCAAAGGAGTTCAGACATATTCATACTGTAACCATGAGCTCATTAACATATGACCGCCCACATATCAACACCTTCTCATTATTCAGCAACTTGACCTGCCCTGGTGAGCAACAACATGAACTACTGTCACCGGTACATGGATGTTGGCCAATCATAACAGAGGTCATTTACACATAGCAGCCTTAAAGGTACAGTGGCAAAATGGCCTGTTTAATTATAAGGGTCAGAGAGAGGGTGGTAAATGGTCATAAAAACTTAATTATGACTGTTTTTGGTGTTAGAAACCTTGCCTAATGAAACGGGGTTCAAGGATGGGAAGGGAGGAGGCGGGAACCGGCTGAGCAGTCAATGTAAACTTTAATGATACAAAGGAACTTAAACATAACATAAAACACAAAGACAGGCCTGGTTTGCTTTTCAGTGGTTCCCAACACACACAAACACACTGACATGCACACACTGCTCTGTGCGTCTCTCTCTCTCCCCATCTGCCACTGTCTCCTCTATTTAAATACTCCCACCGCCCCTGAGTGGAACGCGAGACCGGTGTGGCGCACAGGTGGAACTCGTTCACCACTTATCTTCCCGGCCTCGCTCTGCCCAGTTGCCACTCAGCCCTGCCCTGCTCGCCACACCTAACAAGTGGGAAAAATGTAATACGATATGATAAAATATACTTTACAACACACATTACGTACTAACACAAGTAGACTTCCGGTGGTCCAGCAACAGAGGGATCGGACAGTGACACTCGTGACCTCCTGGAGTATTAGTGCAGTCATGAGAACAGCCGCCGTTCTGTAATTTACACTCATCTATGTCTGTTACACACACACACAGAGAGACACATGCAGATGTGAAGACATTCTACTCCAGATCAGAAAATCTGAATGTTTAATTGACTTCATTGTAACTTTACAACAGTAAATCACACTGACCCACACAGCTGTGTCCATCAATGTGCAGCTGGTATCCGTGACGACAGGAGCAGAGAAATGAGCCGGGTGTGTTTGTGCAGGTCTGTTCACATGTGTCACTGCTCACACACTCATTCACATCTACACACACAGTTGTTTCCTTTATAGTTTATTCTGCACACTTTTCAATGTCTTCAATGTTTTGATAATACAAATGTACTTTTAACTGTCATGGCAATAAAGTACACAAAATTAGAGGGGTCATGACATAAGGAATACAATTTTCCTTGATGTTTTGACATATACAGTTGAAGTCAGAAGTTTACATACACTTAGGTTAAAGTCATTAAAACAAATTTTGTAATCACTGCACAGATTTCATGTTAGCAGACTATAGTTTTGGCAAGTCGTTTAGGACATCTACTTTGTACATGACACGAGTAATTTTTCCAACAATTGTTCACAGACAGATTGTTTCACTTTAAATTGAGTATATCACAATTCCAGTGGGTCAGAAGTTTACATACACTAAGTTAACTGTGCCTTTAAGCAGCTTGGAAAATTCTAGAAAATGATGTCAAGCCTTTAGGTAATTAACCAATTAGCTTCTGATAGGAGGTGTACTGAATTGGAGGTGTACCTGAGGATGTATTTTAAGGCCTACCTTCAAACTCAGTGCCTCTTTGCTCGACATCATGGGAAAATCAAAAGAAATCAGCCAAGACCTCAGAAAAAAAATTTGTGGACCTCAACAAGTCTGGTTCATCTTTGGGAGCAATTTCCAAATGCCTGAAGGTACCACGTTCATCTGTACAAACAATAGTACACAAGTATAAACACCATGGGACCACACAGCCATCATACCACTCAGGAAGGAGACGCATTCTGTCTCCTAGAGATGAACGTAGTTTGTGTGCGAAAAGTGCAAATCAATCCCAGAACAACAGCAAAGGACCTTGTGAAGATGCTGGAGGAAACAGGTAGACAAGTATCTATATCCACAGTAAAACGAGTCCTATATCGATATAACCTGGAAGGCTGCTCAGCAAGGAAGAAGCCACTGCTCCAAAACCACCATAAAAAAGCCAGACTACAGTTTGCAAGTGCACATGGGGACAAAGATCTTACTTTTCAGAGAAATGTCCTCTGGTATGATGAAACAAAAATTGAACTGTTTGGCCATAATGACCATCATTATATTTGGAGGAAAAAGGGTGAAGCTTGCAAGCTGAAGATCACCATCCCAACCGTGAAGCATGGGGGTGGCAGCATCATGTTGTGGGGGTGCTTTGCTGCGGGAGGGACTGGTGCACTTCACAAAATAGATCATGAGAAAGGAAAATTATGTGGATATATTGAAGCAACATCTCAAGACATCAGCCAAGAAGTTAAAGCTCGATCACAAATGGGTCTTCCAAATGGACAATGAACCCAAGCATACCTCCAAAGTTGTGGCAAAATGGCTTAAGGACAACAAAGTCAAGGTACTGGAGTGGCCATCACAAAGCCCTGACCTCAATCCGATAGAAAATTTGAGGGCAGAACTGAAAAAGCATGTGCGAGCAAGGAGGCCTACAAACCTGACTCAGTTACACCAGTTCTGTCTGGAGGAATGGGCCAAAATTCCAGCAACTTATTGTGAGAAGCTTGTGGAAGGATCCCCAAAACGTTTGACCCAAGTTAAACAATTTAAAGGCAATGCTACCAAATACTAACAAAGTGCATGTAAACTTCTGACCCACTGGGAATGTGATGAAAGAAATAAAAGCTGAAATAAATCATTCTCTCTACTATTATTCTGACATTTCACATTCTTAAAATAAAGTAGTGATCCTAACTGACCTCAGACAGGGAATGTTTTCTACGATTAAATGTCAGGACTTGTGAAAAACTGAGTTTAAATGTATTTGGCAAAGGTGTATGTAAACTTCTGACTTCAACTGTAAGAGGTCATTGTATTATAAAAACACACTGTATGTTTCAGAACTCAAAACGTCCTCCTTAATAGAAAATGAGCATTTATTTAAACCAAGCTGCAAAAACATCTCGTTTGGAATTCGTGGAACTTGTGACATCACAAGGACAAAATACATCTGCATATGCAATGCCTATCTTTCCATCATTGCACCCTTGGCCCCGCCCACTGGTTCTCAGTCAGTCACACAGGTGAAGAGAAGAGAGATGGGCCTGTCATAGGAGATTCATCCAAAGTGGACTTAGGACACTTCATGTGCCTGTCTGGATTTAAATGTTTTTCTACATAAACATGCACAGACAGACGTCTTTGACCGCTTGATACATATCTCGGGTCACTTTTAAAAGACGCGGTGTCAAGTTATAACTCTGAAGCGGAGAAGCTCTCTGTGATTCAGCTGCTGTCCTGCTGTTCTGAGCACAAATGCTGTAATGGATGTTTCTTTCGCCCATCTGTGCTATTTGTAGTTGTTGGTACGATTCAAGCTTTGCCAAGGAACTGTTCTTGAAGGATGAGGCAGTTAAAAACACTATTGGATGCGATTGCAAAAACCGCGAGTAAACAGTTTCATTCATGAATATTTAATATGTCATCATGACTGACGTGCTGACACCCTGTTTACACCGGGCACATCTGTTGATGTGATGCAATGACTTGAGGCTGTCTACACCGGGCACGTCGACACAGACTTTCTAAACCATTTATGTGTGTTGTTGGCAGTAGTAGCGCCAATGCGTACAGCGCAAAATGAAACGGGACATCTGTTTACTATCGCCGCAATGCGACGCACCGCAACGGATGCTTCCATGGTAGACAGCATCATTGATTATCATGGGTTCTATTGCTTTTGACACGATGCGACTCTCGCGTCTGGCGTAGACGATGTTAACAATTGTGCTTGAGATGAACAGTTTAATATATTCAGATGCAATGTGTTGGAAGTGCATTATGTGTAAACCCTGACATTTAGTTTTATAATGTTGTGGAGCTTGTTCATTCTCTTCCGATTGAGGTTCGAGTATGGCTGTATTTGAGGGGCTGCACGATGTTAGCCAGTCATAACAGTGTGCGTTTACGTTGAAGTTTTAAGGAGGCGCTTAGGCCAAAACTGAATGTTTCAGACAGAGGGCCAGAGACAGGGTGGAAAATGATCAAATATTACTAAATTATGTTTTAATGCAAAACAACTTTACTAACATCATCAGTGGACCTCAGGGAAGATAATAAAACTATTTTAAAAAAATGCGTCATTGCATGACCCCTTTAAATTGAACTGAACTACAATGCATTAAACTGAACTAAATTAAACTGAATTTAATGGTACTGTATTGAACTTAATTGAATAAAAGTGAAACTTAACTGAATTCAGTTAAACTGAACTGAACTGAACTTAATCGAAATAAATTAAACTGAATTAAATTAAATTGAAACAAATTGAACTAAACAAAATTGAGTTAAATATAGTAGCATTTTGCAGACCTGAACTTAACAGAATTTTAGAAGTAAACCTAATTGAATTGAACTGAATGAAAATAAAATTAATTGAATTGAATTGAACTAAACTGAATTGAGATAGAATTTTACTGAACTGAATTTCACTGAATTTAATTAAACTGAACTGAATTAAATTGAACTCTACTGAGTAAAAGACAGTTGTGTCAGTAGTGTGTTGTCATGTGTGTGCACCTGTACAGTTGTGTAGGTCTTGTGTTAAAGTGTATCCTGTATGACAGGTGCAGCTGTATGTTCCCAGCTGGTTTGTGCAGTTGTGTTCACAAAGTCCATTATCCTGAACACACTCGTCCACATCTGAACACACAAACAAACACACAAGTGCTTATATCAACCTCAGTGTCATCATAGCAGTCAACATCACCAATGCTCTCCTGATCAACATGAATCTAGAATCTGTTTGTCACAGATGTTAATCACTCACACAAACACACACACTGACCATAACAGGTGTGTCCGTCTCCGCTGTACCCCTGACGACACTGACAGAAATATGAGCCGATTATATTCCCACAGAGAGCGTTCCCATCACAACCGTGATCCGCCGACAAACACTCGTTTATATCTGCACACACACACACACACACACACACACAGAGACGCACACACACAAACATACAAACACACACACAACACACACACACAGATGCACACACACACACAAAAACATACAAACACACACACACACACACACAGAGACGCACACACACAAACATACAAACACACAAACACACACACAGATGCACACACACACACAAAAACATACAAACACACACACACACACACACACACAGACGCACACACACAAACATACAAACACACACAAACACACACACAGATGCACACACACAAACATACAAACACACACACAGATGCGCGCGCACGCACACGCACACACACGCACACATACACACACACATACAAACACACACAGACGCGCACACACACACACACACACACAGATGCGCGCGCACGCACACGCACACACACACACACACACACACACACAAACACACACAGACACGCACACACACACACACAAACACACACACACACACACACACACATACATACATATAAACACACACAGACGCACACACAGATGCACACACACACAAACACACAGATGCACACACAAACACACACAAACACACGCATGCACAGAAACACACACACACACGCATGCACAGAAACACACACACACACAGAGGCACACACGTGTGCACACGCACACAAACACACATGCACAAACACACACAGATGCACACACACGCACACACACACACACACACACACACACAGATGCACACACACACACAAATGCACACACACACAGACGCGTGCACACACACAAAAACGCACACACACACAAACACACATATACACACACACAAACACACACAGACGCGCACACACACACACACACACACACAAACACACCAGACACACAAATGCACACACACACACACACACACACACACAAACACACAAACAGATTAATAATGATGGCTTTGATGGTACTGTATGTTTGTGATACTGTGGTATTCTCTGAACTGAACTAAACCAAGTGAATTAAATTGAACTGAGCTGTACAGGAATGTATGTGTCTCACCTGTGCAATAGGAGCCGTTCCCATGGTAACCTCGCTGACACACACACCTGTAACTGCCCAGTGTGTTCTCACACTCCCCTCGACCGACACACACACCCTCTGACTCTACACACTCATCAACATCTGGACAACATGACAAGACAAGAAGTAAATGTATTCAATGATCATTTATTAACTTGAACTTTACACAGATGCGGTTACTAAGAGATTTTATCACAGTAAAATCATGTTAACACACATATTGTTTAAGTCTTGTGACTATACTTTTAAAACAGTGAGTATTTTAATGTTTACAGATTGCACCTCAGAAAAACTCATTGTCAAATGTAAAACAAAGACAGACACAGAGAGTGTGAAAACAATCGAGCAGTCAGTTAATGGCAGCCAAATCTCTGAACACTTCAGATAGTAAATGCACACAAACATGTGGCATATGAGTTAAGAATGAGAGAGATGAGGGCCACATTCACATAGTCAATGTTTGGGATACACAACCATATTTACTTACAGGTGTGACTCTTAAATCGTGCTGTTTATAATACATGTGATGTGAGTGGATCCAGTACATTTCCATGAACTGAAAGTCACTGAAATTTTCCCCTCACGGATTGTAAATCTCATTCACACTCGCATATTCAAACTTGATATTCAACTTCATTTTGCATATTTAAATGCGAGGCAAACATTCGTGTACCGATGGCGTTCGGCATCATCGCCTGCAAAACTTTCATGTTGTGTCTTAATGTGGCATTTTTGAAAATAAGCAGAGATCGACCGACACTGGTTTTTAATGAGCGATACAAAACGGATTATTTTTGTGTCCGATAATAACAATTTATTCTGAAGGTGAACTGCTTTACAAAACTATATTGCACACAGTCTACAAAGAATACATTTAACAAGTTTTAGTTGCAATTTATACTTGTTAAAGTCCCTAACTTTATTAACATTTAAAATTTAGGCATTGTGTCTTTAACTTTATCGGTAATGCCAATATTAAATAACCGATAAAAGATTAAGCGGAAAAAAGTGGAAAAAAATCTGTTATATAAAAATATATAAAAATATGTTCTATAAAAATATAAAACAATATTTTCTATAAAAATATAAAACAATCTGTTCTATAAAAATATAAAAAATATTTTCTATAAAAATGTAAAAATGTGTAATATAAAAATATAAAAAATCTGTTATATAAAAATATAAAACAATCTGTTCTATAAAAATATTAAAAATATTTTCTATAAAAATGTAAAAATGTGTAATATAAAAATATAAAAAATCTGTTATATAAAAATATATAAAAATATGTTCTATAAAAATATAAAACAATCTGTTCTATAAAAATATAAAACAATCTGTTCTATAAAAATATAAAAAATATTTTCTATAAAAATATAAAAATGTGTAATATAAAAATATATAAAAATCTGTTATATAAAAATATATAAAAATATTTTCTATAAAAATATAAAGCAATCTGTTCTATAAAAATATAAAAAATATTTTCTATAAAAATGTAAAAATGTGTAATATAAAAATATAAAAAATCTGTTATATAAAAATATAAAACAATCTGTTCTATAAAAATATAAAAAATATTTTCTATAAAAATGTAAAAATGTGTAATATAAAAATATAAAACAATCTGTTCTATAAAAATATTAAAAATATTTTCTATAAAAATGTAAAAATGTGTAATATAAAAATATAAAAAATCTGTTATATAAAAATATAAAACAATCTGTTCTATAAAAATATAAAAAATATGTTATATAGGGGCCTGGGTAGCTCAGTGGTAAAAGACGCTGGCTTCCGCCCCTGGAGTTCGCTAGTCTGAATCCAGGGCGTGCTGAGTGACTCCAGTCAGGTCTCCTAAGCAACCAAATTGGCCCGGTTGCTAGGGAGGGTAGAGTCACATGGGGTAACCTCCTCGTGGTCGCTATAATGTGGTTCGTTCTCGGTGGGGCGTGCAAATCACTACGCCACCACGAGGACTTAAAAAAAACAAAAACAAAAAAACAATTGGGAATTTGGCATTCCTTTGACTTTATCAGTAATACCAATATTAAATAACCGATAACAGATTGAGGAAAAATGGAAAAAAATCTGTTATATAAAAATATAAAAATCTGTCATATGGACTACATTTTTGTTGCTTTAATGATACTTCAAAGGTGCTTTTTGTCTTTTTTGCAGCTCAACAGCATCCATACATGTTCACTTTAATTATATGGAAAAGAGCAGTGATTACTTCAGTTGTGAATGTGGTTGTCACTCTCTTTTTATAACCAAACTTGTTTTAAGCCCACTAAAAACACGTACCTACACAGGCTGCTCGGTCCTCTCTGAATCCGTGTTGACACACACACTTGTAACTCCCTTCTGTGTTCACACACACATTACCGACTTCTCTATGGCAGCTCTCCTCAAAATTACACTCGTCGATATCTGTGGAGGCAGAGTAGTGTGTTTTAATATTGATTTTTTTATTGACACAGCAATTAAACACACACAAACACACTCTGAACGCACCGACACATTGATGTCCGTCCAGCGCCAGCACATATCCCGTTGGACATGAACAGGTGAAAGATCCAGGTGTGTTTGTACACTGCGCTCCACTGCCACACGCCTGCAGACCTGTTGCTGCAGCTAACAAACACTCATCTATATCTACAGCGCACACACAGAACACAATGAGTAACAACTGAAGACAGTTAGGGGCCGTTCACATCGAACATGTTTTGTGTTGTTTTAGTCTTGTCCCAGACCCAGACTTTCAATATTTCTCTATAAAAATCCATTATAAAAATACAAATTATAACAAGTTTAAACCTTCAAACCCCATTTCCAGAAAAGTTGGGACATTTTGTAAAATGCAATAAAAACAAGAATCTGTGATTTGTTCATTCTCTTGAACCTTTATTTGACTGACAAAAGTACACTGACCAACTTAATCATATTTTGTAAATATAAACACATTTTGAATTTGATGCCTGCAACACACTTAAAAAAGCTGGGACAGAGGCATGTTTACCACTGTGTTACATCCCTTTTTCTTTTAATGCACTTTTCGGTCATTTTTGACCGAAATCAATTTTGTTTCTTCAATAAAACTGGTTTCCTTTATCTGACGGGTATGAGACTTGGTGACTTTTCACCCATTTGATATCTGAACACACACAAATAAATTGAGTTGATTTGATCAGTCTAAGTGGTAGAAAAAAAAAAAAGTTACACTTGTACTGTTCCCGGTCAAAAGTGACCGCCATAGGAAATAAATGGGAAACACTAAGAATCACAAATTATTTTTTTTTTTTCATTATTTATTATATAAAATCTAAAAAACAGCCACAATGCAGAAAACACACACACAGAAATGAAGGGGTGAGATTACTAAACATCAAGAGTTCAAATCACAAACACACACAAACACACACACACACACACACACACACAAAACTGAACTGGTCAGACTATAAAACAGAACAATTATTTAAAAATTTGTCAAATAAATAAATAAATCAGCCACATGCAAAATGAATTGGTGAGAGCATAACACATCTACAATGCTGAAATCACACACACACACACACACACACACACACACACATTCATCTTGTTACAACCAGGAATAAATTAGGTTATTACTTGTTATTCTACTAATTTCAGGAATACAAAAACTGACAAAAATAACATCAAACAAATAAAAAAAACAATGCTAAACTTTGACAAAAGTAGACTTTAATAATATTTAAATATATTTCTAAATGCAGAACTTGTGACAAAATCTAGAAATCATCTTCTCTTCAACCAGGGATGAATAAGTAGCTCTCTGCAGCCATCTAGTGTTTATACATGTAATTTCATCTGTTTTATTTTTTTTATTTTTAATGGACAGCACAGTTTGATTCTTGAGACTTTAAGCTTTCAAACGGTATATAATTGATGAGGATTGGTTCAGTATTTCAGAAAATATTCATAAGTCAAAAAAGCACAAGTTTAGTGCTTTTACATTATTTAATTTAGAGCTGTCACATTTCTTTCATACCAATTAGAAGAATTACACGTTTATTGTTTCCGGTCAACTGGAACGTGATTTAATGATGAACAGTGCATAAGGGTTAATTACACTTTTGTTTTTGTGATTAACATTTTATTGATTCATCTATTAAAAAGGAACAGCAAAACATATATATATACACAGAATCAATATTTTACCCTAACTACCCCCCCCCCCACCAATCCCTCACCCCACCCCCATCAGACACACAACAAACAAAAAAAAGTATATAAATAAATAAAAATAAAATAAATAATAAACCAATCACACATATCCCCTACACCTCTCTCCACTGTCCCTCCCCGAGAGCCCTCCAAAAAAGACAGATATTTGCCCCATTTCTCCCCAAACAGGTCTAGACTCCCCAGTCTTCTGGATATCCCCTCCTCAAGAGCTGCCACTCTGGCGACCTCTGAACACCAGCCGACTTCCAATTCCTTAGAATAATCTGTCTGGCAATCATAATACTAGTTAGGACCCAGTTTTTCATGTGTTTACTCTGCAAATTAATGACTGCCCCATCTCCTAAAATACAGAGTCTGGGGCAGAATAAAATCTGAGAGGCCAAAACCTCGCACATAAAACTCTGAATCCTCAACCAGAACTCTTGAATCTTAACACATCCCCAAAAGACATGGGTTGTGTCTCTATCTTCTGATTGACAACGCCAGCAGGTGGGTGTGTCTTTAAGACCAAGTCTATGCAATCTAGAGGGGGTCCAATAGACTATGTAAAATCTTGAATTGCATAAGGCGAACCCTTGCGTCTCTAGATGCAGATTTGACGTTTTTTAGAATCCTAGCCCACACTCCCTCGTCCAATACCAAGTTTAGATCTTTCTCCCATAATCTCTTAACAGAAGCTGAAGTTCCGTCCCCCAGACTCTGAATTAACAGGGAGTAATACACTGATGCCTCATGACCTTTTCCCAAAAGCAGTAATCACCACTCCCAGAGTATCTGCTGCTTTAGGGGGGTGTAAACCACTCCCAAAAACAGTACAAAGCAGGTGGCGCAACTGTAAATACTTATAGAACTGAGATCTGGGAATCCCAAAAAGTTTAACCAAATTTTGAAAGGATCTCAGCACTCCACTCTCATATAGGTCACTGAGTGTAGTAACCCCCCTCCCAATCCACTCTGACCAACAAAAAGGGGACTTGTTGATGCATAATTTGGGGTTCAGCCATATGCTTGAGGCAACATTTAAAAAAATGTCAGAATTAAACACTCTGGACACTTTAGTCCATACCGAGTTCAAAGGCAAGATAACGGGATGTAACTTAACTTCTCCGATTAATTTGATAGAAAGGCTCTGCAATGGTGAAATGGGGCAAGAACTTCCTGTTCTATACAGAACCAGGGAGGGGCTCTCTCAGGTGGAAGCGACCAATGAGCCAAATGTCTGAGACCAAATGCATAATAATAAAATAAAATCTTGGGTAGGCCTAGCCCACCTTTGTCAACTGGCCTATGTAACTTATTGAAATGTAATTTGGGACGCTTACCATTCCAAATGAAGGACTTCACTATGCTATCAAATTGCTTGAAATAAGAGAGGGGGACATCTACAGGGAGAGACTGTAGCAGGTAGTTAAATTTTGGAATACAATTCATTTTAATAACATTAACCTTCCCAATCATCGATAAATGTAATGAAGCCCACCTGCCCACATCGCTCGAAAACCATTTTATTAAGGGGTCAAAACTAAATCACACAATTTTGCTGGGAATAAAATGCCCAAATACTTAATGCCCTGTTTGGGCCACTGGAAAGAGGCCAGCTGGAAAGCCGTCACTGGGCAGTACGCTGTCAAAGCCAAAGCTTTGGATTTAGACCAATTGACTTTGTATCCTGAAAACTCAGAAAAGGAATTAATAATTCTGCGGAGGCAAGGCATAGATCTAGTAGGGTCAGAGACGAATAATAAAATATTCAGAAGTCCGATCATTCACCACCGACCACACGATATCGATGAAACGCCCAATGTTGTCAGAAGAGCTGCGGCCCCCAACAAACCCCACCTGATCTATATGTACAAGAGATGTCACAACTTTACTTAATCGATTAGCCAAAATTTTTGACAATATTTTTACATCTAGCTGGATCAGGAAAACTGGACGGCAACTCCCACACTTGCCTGGATCCTTTTCAAGAATCAAACCGATCCAGGCTTGCGCCATGGTTGGTGGAAGCTTTCCATTCTTTAATGATTCCGTATAAAATTCTAACAAAAGTGGAGACAGTTCTGCAGCACAAAATCCTAAAAATTCAGCGGCAAAACCATCTGGCCCCGGAGCCTTGCCTGAAGGCAAGGCCTCAACCACCTCGCCAAGCCCCTCCAAGGTTATCCCAGATTCAAGATAATTTTTTTGCTCAGTCATCAATTTAGGGAGTTCTAATGGTTCCACACATTTTCTAATATATTCATCAGTACACGAAGATGTGGAACCACAGAAATCAAGATAGAACTCTTTAAAAGCATTGTTAATATCAATGGCTGAGGCAAAAATTTCACCACCAGCAGATTTCACTGAGGGAATGGTAGAAAAAGACTCTCTCCGCTCTATATATCCAGCCAGAAGCTTCCCCGCTTTGTCCCCTGACCCAAAGCATGACTGTCCTGCCCCGAACAACCAAAAATCCACCCTCTGAGACAAAATAGTACCACATCTATATTTCAGTTGGGTCAATTCTCTGAGGCCATCAGACGACACTCAGCGCCTCAGCTCCGCCTCGGCACCTCCAATATTCTCCTCCAACTCCATGAGTTCTCATGCCTTGGATTCTTTGATGAATGAGGCATACTGCATGACCCGACCCCCAAGAACAGCCCCAAGAGCCTCCCAAGCCACGCCCACAGAGGACACCGAGGACCAGCTGGTCTCCACACAAACATTGATTTCAGTCTTTAACATTTGTTGGAAATCAGGATTCTGCAAAAGGGATACACCAAAGCGCCAACTATATGATTTCTTCTTCTCTGTATGTGGCAACATCTCCAAACTCACCAGGGTGTGATCTAAGACCAAGATATTTCCAATTGAGGCAGAATGAGGGACCCAGATATATAAAAAAATCCATTCTAGAATAAATCCCATGAACTGATGAAAAAAATTTATATATCCCCACCAGATGGGCTCAAAAGTCGCCAGACATCTGCAAGACCAAGACTTCCACACATCCCGTGAAGCGTCACTGCTGCTCCAGGGGGCTCACACCCCCCCGCTCCACCACGATCAAGGACTGAGTCCATCAAAAGACCAAAATCTCCTCCCAACATCACATCATGAGGGGTGCCAGTGGTCCGCAACATCCCCTAAAGATCTACAAAAAAAAGCCCTGATCATCAGTGCTAGGTGCGCAAACACTAGCCAAAATCAACCCTTGCCCATGAATATCTGCTAAAACAACGACTCTTCAATCTGTTTGAGAAACTTGAATTGTAGATGTTTATTTATCAATATAATGACCCCCCTGCTCCCACTTGAGCCAGCACCAAAGAAAACATGCGTACCCCATATCCTTCCAAATCTTCCAGCCTCCTGCGGGGAAAGATGCGTCTCTTGAAGAAACACCATATCACGCTTAAGAAAATAAATAACCTTCCTTCCCTCTATGGGGTGCTCTAACCCATTCACATTCCATGTGGAGAGAGATAACCCATTCACATTAACATTTGACATATTGATATATTAAAAAAAACAATTGTGTGACAAAAGCAAGATTATACAGACCACATTTCCCATAAATGCAACAATCAAACCCCGAACTTCCCCCTCAAACAAAACAAACAGAAAAAAGAAAAACATGCACATTAACCACGCGCACGACAGCGCCAACCGGCGTCAATCCCTCTAATGTACGCATGCGAGAACCCCCGCGACAACTTTGCCGTCAGATTACTCAAGACCGGTGCTTCTGCACAGGTTTTGTGAGGCAAAATTACATAACAGAAAATACTTTGTAAAACAGACCCTAGCCAACAGGCAGAATAAACACAAAGAACATGTAGATTCATTCACAGAACTGTCTTGAAGGTGTGTTCCTCCACAAAACAAACTCCAGCTGATATAAAGCCGTTCAGTTTCCTTGGACAGACAGACAATTGTTCAGTGAGCCAACTGTTACGAGAGCAGCAGATGACGTAATCATTCCAATGTCCCTTAAAAATACTCCAGCCAACAGGAGGTGTAAGCACAAAGAACATTCAGATTCATCCACAGCTGACCTGAAGGAGTATTATTCAACAAAACAAACTGCAGCCGTTAGGCAGAGCCAGCACATAAAGAAACAAAACAGGCATCCCGGTTCCTTGGATGATCAAGTGTGTATTGAGCGAGACAAATTCACTCGGAGGCCGCATAGAAAAAAGACATCATGACTTACTCAGTCTGACAACTTTATAAAAGACGTCCTTTATGTGAGCATGTAGATATTTTGCATTCATCCATAGTGTCCATTCTCAATCTGGCCGGGAACTTCAGTGTAAAAGCGATCTTCCGTCAATGCAAAAGTTTCTTGGAGTGTCATGCCACAAAACAAACTCCAGCCGCTAGGCGGAGCCAACGCAGAAAGAAACAAAAAATGGTGCCCAACTTCCCCAGACAGCCGAGACACTGAACAGTGAGTCAGTCCACTCACATAAGAAACGCCCAATGGTTTACTCACTCATAGTTTGTATGAAGGCCAGTGCCTTTTTGGGGCATAAAAATACTTTGCTGCCATCCTTGGTGTCTATTCTCAGTTTGGCCGGAAACATCAGTGCAAACGCGATTTTCCGTTGATGTAAGAGTTTCTTACATTCCTTGAACCGATCGCGTTTCTCTCGTCGAATTCGCAAAGTCTGGGAACAAGAAAATATTGTGATTCTTCCAAGAAAGCTTTCCTTTGCTCCTCGCCTGGCGCAACACAAGATCTTCATCGGATGATCTCAGAAATTTGGCTAGAATTGATCGGGGCCTGTCTCCCTCAGCAGATCTGCGAGCAGGGACTCTGTGAGCTCGCTCGATTTCCAGCTTATGGCCTGTTATGTCGAGCAGACTAGGGAATAGCTCATCTAGGAATTTCACCATGTCTCTGCCCTCTTCATGCTCAGGAATTCCAACAATTCATATGTTATTCCTTCGCCTCATATTTTCAAAATATTCAAGTTTTTCCAAAATGTGTTCCAAGTCTGTTTTGGACGCGGGCGGATTAGCGGATAATTCCCTTTCCGAAGATTCCAGATAATCGATTCGTTTTTCAACTTCTGTCACTCTTGTGACCAACTCAGAGAATGTTGGTTCCATCGCCGTAATCGATGAAGATCCTCCAAGTCAGCAACAACCTTCGTCAGCATCACCGACATGTTGGACAGTTGACGCTGGATTTCATCTCCATCTGAGGGCTCGAAGGTCACGCACATTCAACAGTGATTTCCAGCCTTGCCCTACACGGACTGAGATTTCTCCGGATTCCTTGAATCTTTTCACAATATTATGTATGACAATCTTGCGTTGAGAAATTTTATTTTTGAACTGTTTGACAATTCTCTCACGAAGTTTGGCACAAAGTTTGCTTGCAAAGACTGAGCCTTTGGTGGATGCTCCTTTTATACCCAATCATGATACCCTCACCTGTTACCAGCTCACCTGCTTATTGTGAAATGTTTCAAAACAGTGTAACTTGAATGTTCTATAAACTTTTCACTCTTATTTTGCCCCGTCCCTACTTTGTTTTGAGTGTGTTGCAGGCATCAAATTCAAAATGTGTTTATATTTACAAAATACAATTAAGTTGGTCAGTGAAAACACTGGAAATCTTTTCTTTGTACTTTTGTCAGTCAAATAATGGTTCAAGAGAATTAACAAATCACAAATTCTTGTTTTTATTGCATTTAACAAAATGTCATTTCCATCAGCGTCATTTCCAGCACAGAATTCTATTAAACACAACACAGAATTTGAGATGTGCTGGAAATGACACAAAAATGACATTAATCTCCTGTGATGCATGTACATACATTGTTGGACATTGTTAGTAGACAAATTAAATCAACTAGTGAGAGTGAGAAAACTGTTTTAACCAGACTTTTCTTTCTAGAAGTCCACAGTGTTAAAAGTGCCTGATGTTGAAGAAATACCCTGTATATATACAGTCATTTTATACATTTTACCTTGACACCCCTCTGTACTCATCAGGTAACCATGGAGACAGCTGCACAGGTAGGAGCCAGGTGTATTTGTGCAGTTGGCATGGGAACCACATGGTCCAGGGTCGCCTTGGCGACACTCATCAATATCTGAAAGAGGGACATCAAGAAAATAAAAATGATTTTTGGAATATCTGGTGCATGCTGAAGGTCTCAAACTTTAATTAGTGTTTGTGTGTGTTTCTGTGTGTGTGTGTGTGTATGTGTGTGTTTCTGTGTGTGCTTGTGTGTGTGTTTGTATGTGTGTGTATATGTGTGTGTATGCGGGTATTTATCACTTTGTGGGGACCTATAAGGATAGTAAAACCCGAAATTATTATGTCTATGGAAAGTCCCCATAAAACATGGAAACCAGTGTGTGTGTGTGTGTATATGGTTGTGTGTGTTTATGTGTGTGTATGTGTTTGTATGTGTGTGTGTGTGTATATGTGTGTGTGTGTATATGTGTGTGTGTGTATATGTGTGTGTGTTTGTGTTGTACCCTTGCACTCGTCTGTCTCCCCCTGACTATAGCCCACAGCACAGGAACAATTCTGACCTTCCGTTTGAACCTGGTTTACCTGGCAACCATCAGACAACCCTGGAATTGGGTAGAAAATTATTGAGTGATAGAGAGAGATATAGATATACAGAAAATGTTCTGTAATAATGTGTCTTATTGTGTGTGAGTCATTTCTAGTACTATGTATTTCTAGTTCCATGTCCTGTTTGTTAGTGTCAAAATATTTTTGTTTTGGATACAATTTTAAACAGAACGTTTAAAGATGGAAATCAGTTTTCTTTCATCACAGTATGACAATTAAGTGAATAAGTTGCCATGTTTGCATGATACTAAGTGCTATGACTAAACTTTAAAAAAAAAAATAATAATTATATATATATATATATACATATATACATATATATATATATTTATTAGGGGTTTGTATCACCATTTTAGGGTCACGGTTTCGGTACAGTTCGGTATTTGCTATGTTCAGAAAAAAAATATTACTGCCAAATCCAAAGAATAATCTATTTAGTAAACACTTCAACAGGTTTGCCCTTAAATAACAATCATTGTTTTATAACAGTAAACATAGTTTAACAATGTTATTTGTAGTAAAATCAGAGTAACCACAATATAAACATGGTTACTGTCATGGTTACTATATAGAAACTTCAGTATTACTGTTATAAACCCATGGTTAATTGTATAAAAATTATGATTTCTGCTCAGAAAACCATGGTGACAGCATTCATGGTTACTACAATATTACTATAGTAAAACTATGGTTAATTTTCATCAGGGTCCTTAACTAAAAAAGCTAACATTTTCTCGAATTACTAAATCAACATTTTAACTTAATACCTGCACTATTACGCTACATGCATCAACATAAAGCGCACTTCAAATTAATCTCAACCAGGGGCGTAGATTCCGGGCGGGGGTGAAGTTTCACAGCTTGATCACATCATCTGTCTGAAAGTCTGCTGTACTTGTGTTCTTATTTAAGTATATATACTGTTCATGCCATGTGTGCATGCGTGTTTTCACCTTGTAAATGAGGCTCCTGTGTAGTATCACTCTTGTTGCTGGGGGTGAACGTAATTTCATTCTATACACAAACACAGAACATACACTGAAATCAATGACAAATCCACTCTTTCCACTTTCCAGGCCTTCTGTTCAAAAGTGTATCTAATTCATTTAGAAATGAATGTTCAGTATCAAGGATGAATGAAACTTCGAAAACTCGCCTGTGTGTTTGAATTGTGTTTTAGGACTTCATTGTGTTGCTGTTCAGAGAGAGCTTCAGTCACAAACAACATGACGAACACTGACACAACCCGTCTGACTGACATACTGCAGAGAAATGTGACAGTGAAACAGGCATTCACAAAACCTTTATGAGTGAATCTCATGAAACCTGTGCAGGTCATATCACACCACAAAATCAAAAGGAAAAATATATATATATATATTGCTTATCGAAAATGTAGCCTATTTACACTGAAAACCCTATTAAGTTGACTTTACTCAACTGAATTGAGTAATGGCGTCTCCAAAACTTGTGTAATTAAGTTCACTTAACTTGGTGATCATATAGAATGAACTTAACTATTTAAGTTAAGATAACTACGTAGATGCAAGAAGACTTCAATCAGATTTGCTGTTTAAATGTTGTTGTTTCTACTTAATAATATTAACTGAATAAAAACCACTATGAATTCTTAATAACAACTATTTAAATGCCTCCATATGTTGACCAAGGACACATAGTTTAATAACTCAAGCACAAGGCATTATGGGCATTCCCCATAGCCTCAATTCTGCACTTAATCGTTTGAGTTATTAACACTTAAAATCTTAAGTCTATGGATTTTTAGGAAAAATAAGTTCAAGGAACTTGGATATCTGAGTTTTGAGCCAAAACTCGACATTTCAAGTAAGCTAATGTTTTATAAGACAACTTTCTTTAGTTTTTTCTAGTAATGACAACAATATGATCAGCTGTGCATTTTACGAGTTTTAACTTAAAACTATGGGATAAAAACAGCGGCCACTGTACATCCAGAATCTGGCTCTTTTGAACCGTCTTTGCATCAAAGAGTAATATGTCTGAGTTAGATATTGTTGAACCACTCACTATAGAAAGGCATATTTGTTATAAATTTCATCATGTAGCTAGAGAATAATGAGGGCATTGAAAGGTGAACGCTGACTCTGGTCTCTTGTAAACACAGACTCAAGCCAGCCAGAAATAAGCTGAAAGCGTGTCTTCTTCTGTTTATCCGCATTCGTGCCACAATTCAGCCGACAGTATGTCTTTTTCTTCATTTGGCAAACCGGACTCAACCCAGATCTCAGCTGATTTTGGTTGACCAGGCTCAAGCCAATGTTCAGCCAAATGAATGCATGTGTAACCGCTCCGAGCGGGATTCAAACCGGGGCATGTGAGGCGGGCGCGCTAACAAGGAGGCTAAATGCTACAGCCCCTAGCGTCAGTCGCTAGTGCACCTCTTGAGGTCATGGGAGTGAGGTTTACACATACTGCACGGCTACATACCATCTGGCTCCAGTTACACTCACCCCCCTAAACCTCACTCCCATCCGGGTCCACGACACCACTGTACCCAGTCCTGCTCGACCCGCTCTGAGCGGAACTTGAACCGGGGTTTCCAGCATGGGAGGCAGGCGCGCTAACATTGAGGCTAAAGGTTAAAGGCCCCTAGTGTCAGTCGCTAGTGCACCTCTTGAGGTCAGGGGAGTGAGGTTTACCCATACTGCACAGCTACATACCAGCTGGCTCCCGTTACACCTGTCTTTGCTTTGATTCTTTCGGTTGACCGGACTCAAACCAGACTTCAGCCAAATGCTTTTTCTCACAAAGGTGTTAAAATTTCACAGCCAGAACCAGAAGCCAGATCTGGCCCACATCTGGTTGCTATCTGAGTAGGGTTTAGAGTGTAGGACTATTTAGATTTTTTTTTTTTTTTTTTTTTGCATTGTGATATTATTTTCATCACAGGCACATTTCCCTCATCCCCAAGGTAGTATCTGTAGTGCCTTTATGTTAATCTAAATAAAAACAGCAACAACACTGTATTACAGTAAGGATGAATTTTCTTTACACTATATATATATATATATATATATTGAAATGTGTTCTGGACATGTTTTTGTGAGATTTACCCATACACCTAAATCATATAACATTGCTACACTTTCCAGTCCATGGAGCCTATGAAGTACACTTCAAAGGGAGCTCAAACAAAGAGTTCCATAAAACTACTGCAGGTTTGGGGGTCGAGCTCTGTTTTAACCAAAGACATGAAGAGAACCGTTTCCATCCTCCTGCAAACTTCCATACAAAATCTTTAGACATTATTTACATTATTGTTTTAATGTAGGCTACTTTATACTGAATACATAACAAAACTGCAGTAAATGCAATGCATCTAAGTGTGACTCAACTTGACAATATCAACGAATCAAACACTGAAGCAAGACATAAATAAAGATACAAAACTCAGTTGATAAAAAGGTCCCACTTATAAAACACACACCTGAAAATAACGAAGCTCGTGCGGCACTTGAAGAACAAAACACGTTCACAAGCGATCAGCTGCTCGATCACTGAATGACTCTTTTACTGAGTCGAGTTCTACATGATTCATACAGAAATGACTCGGGTGACTCTATGCAGATGCAACGGCCAGTCTTGCGGTCTAACATGCTTCCGTAATCAAAAGTATTTATCAACATTAACACTAAATATAATTTGTTACTGTTACAGTTACATGATGCACACTAATACAACACAAAATTCCACCAAATGAACGAATCAAAAGAATCGAACAGACGCGAGTCAGCGTAAAGATTCGAAATTCCTCTCCTGACAGCACTCCCACTGTGAGAGAATTCCACATCCTGTAATTTAACTCTTTCCTTCCCATTCATGGACACATTCAATTCACTAAAGCTGCAAGTGAAAAGTACTATTTTATAAACAATCTAAAACAGTGCTACTAATGCATAAAACATCATAACATTGAATCCATTCTTATGATAAACAAGCTGGATATACACAACAACTACAACTACTTTTTTTCTAATGACTAAAACCAACTAAAAATATACTCTTGTTGACTCTACAGATGGAGAGTGAGGTTGAGGATCCAAAATTGATTCAGAAGATTTTTTTTTCTCCCAATTTGGAATGCCCAATTCCCACTACTTAGTAGGTCCTCGTGGTGGGCACGGTTACTCACCTCAATCCGGGTGGCGGAGGACAAGTCTCAGTTGCCTCTGTTTCTGAGACCGTCAATCCGTGCATCTTATCACTTGACTCGTCATGCATGAGACCGCGGAGACTCACAGCATGTGGAGGCTCATGCTACTCTCCGCGATCCACGCACAACTTACCACACGCCCCATTGAGAGCGAGAACCACTAATCACGACCACGAGGAGGTTACCCCATGTGACTCTACCCTCCCTAGCAACCAAGCCAATTTGGTTGCTTAGGAGACCTGGCTGGAGTCACTCAGCACACCCTGAATTCGAACTCATGACCCCAGGGGTGATAGTCAGTGTCAGTACTCGAACATTGGTTGTTACTATTAGATGTGATCTAAACTCAGCAAAAAAAGAAACGTCTTTTAAAGGTAATTTTTCTTTATTGTAAAGGGTTTCAACGATGTTTTCCATGCTTGTTCAATGAACCATAAACAATTAATGAGCATGCACCTGTGGAACGGTCGTTAAGACACTAACAGCTTACAGACGGTAGGTTATTAAGGTCACAGTTATAACTTAGGATACTAAAGAGGCCTTTCTACTGACTCTGAAAAACACCAAAATAAAACATAAACGTGCCTTAGGCATGCTGCATGGAGGCATGAGGACTGCAGATGTGGCAAGGGCAATAAATCGCAATGTCCGCACTGTGAGATGCCTAAGACAGCGCTACAGGGAGACAGGAAGGACAGCTGATCGTTCTCACAGTGGCAGATCACGTGTAACAACACCTGCACAGGATCGGTACATCCGAATATCACACCTGCGGGACAGGTACAGGATGGCAACAACATCTACCCGAGTTACCCCAGGAATGCACAATCCCTCCATCAGTGCTCAGACTGTCTGCAATAGGCTGAGAGAGGCTGGACTGAGGACTTGTAGGCCTGTTATAAGGCAGGTCCTTACCAGACATCACCGGCAACAATGTCGCCTATGGGCGCAAACCCACCTTCACTGGACCAGACAGGACTGGCAAAAAGTGCTCTTCACTGACGAGTCACGGTTTTGTCTCACCAGGGGTGATGGTCGGACTCGCGTTTATCGCCGAAGGAATGAGCGTTACACCGAGGCCTGTACGCTGGAGCGGGATCGCTTTGGAGGTAGAGGGTCCGTCATGGTCTGGGGCGGTGTGTCACAGCATCATCGGACTGAGCTTGTTGTCACTGCAGGCAATCTCAACGCTGTGCGTTACAGGGAAGACATCCTCCTCCCTCATGTGGTACCCTTCCTGCATGTGCATCCTGACATGACCCTCCAGCATGACAATGCCACCAGCCATACTGCTCGTTCTGTGCAAGACAGGAACGTCAGTATTCTGCCATGGCCAGTGAAGAGCCCGGATCTCAATCCCACTGAGCACATCTGGGACCTGTTGGATTGGAGGGTGAGGGCTAGGGCCATTCCCCCCAGAAATGTCCTGGAACTTGCAAGTGCCTTGGTGGAAGAGTGGGGTAACATCTCACAGCAAGAACTGGCAAATCTGATGCAGTCCATGAGGAGGAGATGCACTGCAGTACTTAATGCAGCTGGTGGACACACCAGATACTGACTGTTACTTTTGATTTTGACCCCCCCTTTGTTCAGGGACACATTATTCCATTTCTGTTAGTCACATGTCTGTGAAACTTGTTCAGCTTATGTCTTAGTTGTTAAATATATTTATGTTCATACAAATATTTACACGTTAAGTTTGCTGAAAATAAAAGCAGTTGAAAGTGTGAGGACATTTAGAATCCCATATCTCACTGAACGGACTGTACGTCTACCCCACAGCCTTGTTTGTAATTCCCTAAAGATATGCTGTCCACCCTGATTGCTGTTAATATTTGTATATAATTTCGTTTTCACTCTATGACTGTGAGTTTAGTTACAATTTTTCCAACCATGTTTTTATTTCAGTTAAAGCTGAAGTATGTAATTACTGCGACACTAGCGCCACCAAACGGAATTGCAAAAATAAACATTGTTTTCAAAACAGCTTTCTGTTTTCTGCCTGCCGTTAGTCAAACAGTCAGATAGTCCCGCCCCCAACTCACCATTGATTGAGTAACATTGTTTGAGTGGGTCACTCAAAACAAACAGGAGTTATTATAGTGCCACAGAGACACAGTGTTTACAGTTTTCAAGAAAACAAATCCATATATAGCTTACTTATAGTTGTCTCTGCATATTAAACTGGAACAGAAGAATTTTTACACTGAATAAGTTACATCAGCTTTGACGAAAATTCTCTTTCTGGACAACGTGGAGGCAGATGTCTGTGGTGCAAATCTTCTGCTTTAATGAGGTGTGGTCAATACTGATTATATAAAAATACACAGAACGAGACAATCACATTTAGAGCTCTTTTATTAACCAATATTCATCCGGCAGCGGTAGTGTGTGAATGTTTGTGACTGAGTGTTTATTAGATCTTGTTGAAAGCCGCAACGTCTACACTCTGAACCTGAAACGAGAGATACACAAAACATATTATAAACAAAACAGCCTTTAATATTACAAATGTAATTCTGGGGAAGTAAACTTGACTCACATAGTCCTCAAACTTGGTGATCTCCTCCTCCAGGAAGTCTGTTCCCACTTTATCATCTTCAACCACACAGTTGATCTGGAGCTTCTTGATGCCGTAACCGACGGGAACCAGTTTAGACGCGCCCCAGAGAAGCCCGTCCACCTGCACCGACCGCACGCACTCCTCCAGCTTCAACATGTCTGTCTCATCGTCCCACTAAGAACGAGACAGCACAAGAGTGAGACAACGGACAATAAAGTGATCAGTGTTGGTTAAGTTACTCAAAAATTCTATACAAATTGTAATCAGATTACTTTACTGATTACTCCACAGAAAAAGTAATCACATTAATAATTTACTTTTAAGTTACTTTCTAAAACAACAAATTCAAATTAATGTCTGTTTCCTTGTTTACTGTTGCACGCAAGTCAATTCTACATAAATAATACATAAACTATTTTAGAAACGAGTAACCTAAGTAAAGTACTTAAAAGTGAAAAAATTCAAAATGTAAAAAAAGCGATAAACCGATATATCGGCCAGGCCGATTAATCGGTCGATATTTGGCCATTTTGCGATTTATCGGCATCAGCTGTTAACCTTTACCGTTTGCCCGGTTTACAGAAGTGTTAACTTTCCCTTCTGTCAGTTCCAAAATCTACCAATAGACAGACAGTCAATAGATAGTCAACAATTCCTGTTTTCAAGGTTTTCTATTTTCAAGTTTATGCAAATTGAAATAAAAGTAAATATTGCATAAAATTAAGTGTTTGTTTCACTTACGGAATTTTGTGTAAATCTGATTTGCTGTTGTTTAATTGTATTATGTTTATCGGTATTAATATCGGCCATCCTGCTCTCGAAATAAATATCGGTATCAGCCACTAAAAAACCCAAATCTGTCCACCACTGTAATCTTATTACTAGGATTTAAAATGTAATGCTAAACGATACTTTTTTTTGGCCTAAAAGTAATAAGACTACAGTAACTATTACTTTTTAGGGCTGGGCAATATGTAAAAAATATTTGTTTATTAGGATTCCTCCAGTAGGAGGAAACCTATTGTTTTTGTTAGTATTCTTATTATTATTCCTGTAGCTTTAAATTGCCCAATAACTCAAGATCTCCTTGGTAAAAAGTTTTGAAATTTGGCACATTGATACTTCAGGCCACGAGTAACTAACACACCAAAAATGGCCCACGTGAGCCTATAGGTGGCGCTACAGGCCACACCCCAATTTGTCCATTTTCAAACTGATGCCATTTCCATCCCATACGTCCAACACTTCTGAAACCTGGTATATATGCTTCATTTCTCATGAGGAACAAAAAAGCCTCCGCCATGATGGATTTTCCTGTACAATACAATTTTTTCCAAAACTACAGAAATCTACTCCTCCTGAATCATAGCTCCAATTGACTTGAAACTTGGTATGTATATGTAGGATACATGTCTTTCAATTTGATATTTAGCAAAAATGAATACAATACAAAATGGCTGAAAGGTGTGCATTTATGTAAACATCCACATTGTCTCAATGTCCAAAAAAATCTAATGCCATTTTGACTAATGTTTTTCCCAACCTAACAGGCTTCAAGATGACATCACTCTGAAGTACTGTGCAAAATTGCACCTTGATATGTCAAAAAAATGACAGAATTACAGTTTACTATTATTTATCGCTAACGCTAAAATAATGCTTTACAAATCAACTAGTCATAAGATACTTTGATTCAATCACCAGTTCATATGAAGACTCTTGCAATGTTTAATAACAAATTAATTAAATGTTGTGTACATGTGTGAAGTACATGTCTCTACCGTGTCAATTTTTACAGAATTTGCAGTTTTGAGGAGGAATCCGCATTGCTGCTTGCAGCTATATTTTTTTATTATTATTTTCATACTATATGCTACATCAAGAGTTGCAATTTTGGACATAGTTAAGATAAATCTGATCCACGTGAGAGACAGTATAAGGAGAAATCTAGCTGCTCGTAAAACAATTAACAGTAAAAATTGCAACGACTGTCCCATTACTTTTTTTTCTCAAAGCATTACAGGCAAAACTTCAGGTTACCATTTTGTCAGATTTAGTTTGGGGCTGTTCACAAAGGATGCGTTCTTGTTTTAAAAACAAGAATGCACGAAGGATGTAAGATGTCTTTATCGGTTGCTCTGTGAGCAAGTGCCGCATTTATTTATTTATTTATTTTCACAGTCTAATACAATAACTAAGAAAAAGTGGTCAAACTAGTTCTCTAGACCTAAGAAGTTAATCTACATTGGCCAAACAACTCAATATGTTGAGGTGGGTTGGCCAAGTATATCATTCCACATTTCAAGGTAAAGCTAGGGGTGTAGCAACTCTAATACATAAATCAGTTCCCTTTGTGTGCTCTGATGTCATAACCGATTTAGGAGGGGGGTTTTTCATTGTCGCAGGGAAGATCTGTAATACTCCAGTCCTTCTTGTCAATGTTTATGCCCCTAACTGGGACAACGATAATTTCTTTAGGCGACTGTTTTCCACATTACCTGATATACCTTCACATCGTCTTATTTTGGGAGGTTATTTCAATTGCTGGCTTAAT
Source organism: Myxocyprinus asiaticus (assembly GCF_019703515.2). NCBI lineage: Eukaryota > Metazoa > Chordata > Actinopteri > Cypriniformes > Catostomidae > Myxocyprinus > Myxocyprinus asiaticus. The sequence goes on along the minus strand of NC_059362.1, from coordinate 46,026,324 downwards.
CCTAGTCTTGACCGGACTTCTGTCAGACATCAGCTAGGTCTCCATGGTAATGCGCTCAACAAGCCACGTGATAAGATGCGCGGATTGACGGTCTCAGACGCGGAGGCAACTGAGATTCGTCCTCCACCACCCGGACTGTGGCGAGTCACTACGCCACCACGAGGAGTTAGAGCGCATTGGGAATTGGGCATTCCAAATTGGGGAGAAAAACTTGGAATTCTTTCCTTACATTTGCAGAAGTATTACACCTCTCTGATCCCCTATGTCATTTATGTTTCTATTCTGTTTATGTATGTCAGTGTTGATTATGGTATCTGTAATTTTTTTACTGTATCTGCTCATATGGAGTAAAATATAAATAGAGGGGAAAAAAACAGTAAGATGGAGCACAAAGGATTAAAATAGAACAAAGGGGTCTATAAACACCTTTTTGAAAAGTTGAACTATTTTTAACTTGACACGCCATTTTAAAATGCTTAAAAAAAAAAACAGCAAAAATGCAACACAATGGTCAAAAACGTTTGTCTGACGTATGTCTTCATAGACTACTTCTTTTTATTCATTATCAGACGCTTTTTACCAAAGCGACTTCCAAAATGAAGAAGGATACAACATAAGCTATTCACCTTAAGGAGACAGTTGCACGAGACTAACAATTAAGAAATAGCGTGGATGGAACACAAGAACACGTCGTGTGTGAACAACCCCTTAATGTGGCGAAATCACCACTGCAGGTACGTACAGGTTTGACGTCCAGTAGGATGGAGGATTTGGCGATGAGGACGGGTTTCTTTGCTTTTTTCGCTGCGTATTCCTGCAGCCGCTGCTCTTTCAGTCTCTCGGCCTCTTCGTCCACCTCTTCATCACTGCCGAACAGGTCAATGTCATCATCATCCTCCTCCTCCTCCTCTTCCTCTTTCACCAGAGCAGGCGGGGCTTTCTGAGGGGGCGGAGCAGATTTCTGAGCAGCAACGGGAGTCGTTCCATTAACGGTTAGTGTTGATGATCTCTTCTCCAGAGCGGAGACGCGACTCTCCATCTTACTGAGAGCTGAGCGCAACTCATCCACCACTGACACACACAGAAGATAAAGGAAATAGCAGTGCTTACAATGCAGCAAAAGAATAGTGTTGAAGTTTAAGGTAAATAATCCTAAAAGAGAGAGATTGATAGCAATATGCATTTAGAGAATGTTTATATAGTGATAGACCAATACATCATCTGATATTTGACCGTCTTGGCAAACTATGAAAATCATTCCTCCAAATTCAAACACACAAACCTTTGTGTAGACTCTGGTTCTCTAGTTCAAGGTTCTTCATGCGTGCGTCGAGTTCTCCATAATCTGCAGCGCTTCCTCCAGCACTCTGAACACACACAGAGTACAGAAGTGTGTGAGGTTAAAACCACAACAAAACATCAGTTTCCATCAGACACTTAGAAGAATCAGGCTTAGATGCAAACAATTACACAAACAGATCTACTCTACTAACAGATCACATCGACATGCCAACTATTCATGAAACACAACATATATTTTGAGCTATATTTTGTTAGAAGTTTGGACATACACTGATATATGTCAGTCAACTTTCATACACTAAGGCTGGGCCATATAACAAAAAATTAGACCACGATATTTGCGGCCTTTTGACGATTTTCAATATACATCTTAATATTTATGCATTTGCTCTGAAGGTAAAAGGGTGATTTATTTTATTTTATTTTTTAAATCAGAGGAAATGTCATTTCAACCTAACAGCCACTGTTGCCAAGTAGATTCAAAATGATATAAAGATATAAATAATAAAATCTAATTCCACACTTTTTTTCACTTAATGAACACAAGGAAAAATTATATTCAATCATGTTCATTTATATACACCAACATAACTACATAATAATAAACAGTAATATTTACCACCATATATTTTAGGAATGCACCGATTTGAAAATTGTTCGCCAATACCGTTTTAACTAAAAACAATAGTGTGATACCGATATTTTGCAACTTACCTTATTTGGTCATCACACCACTGTTTTGATTAGGAATTATGCTTTTAAAAATGTTCAAAGAGGTACAAAAGTAAGGAGTCCCTTAGAGGACAGGGCGGGATTTTTTTTCAAATATAGTTTTGCGTGCCCTCGCAATAAATTTACCATGGTTTTACTACGGTAACCATATTTTAACCTTGATATTCGTATTAAAACCATAGTTGATAATACAGGAAAACAAAAACTATGGTAATAAAAAGAATTTTTTTGGGCAACATGATTTTACCATTGAAATATTGCGATGACACTTTAAAATAAGTTTCCATTTGTTAACATAAACAATATTAATTAACATGAACTAACAATGATTAATAATTTTACAGCGAGGGCACGCAAAACGTATCGCGAGGGAATCCAAAACTACTGCGAGGGCACGCAAAACATATTGCAAGGGCACGCAAAACTATTGCGAGGGCATGCAAAACATATTGCGAGGGCACGTAAAACTATTGCGAGGGCACGCAAAACCTACTGCAAGGGCACGCAAAACTATTGCAAGGGCACGCAAAACGTATTGTGAGGGCACGCAAATTTTGTGGGCAACATGATTTTACTATTTAAATATTGTGGTGACACTTTAAAATAAGTTTCCATTTGTTAACATGAACAACATTAATTAACATGAACTTATGCAATGAATAATAATTTTACAGCGAGGGAACGCAAAACGTATCACGAGGGCACGCAAAACTATCGCGAGGGAACGCAAAACTATCGCGAGGGAACGCAAAACCTATGGCGAGGGCACGCAAAAGTTTGTGAGGGCACGCAAAACTATTGCGAGTGCAAGCAAAACTATCGCGAGGGAACGTAAAACGTATGGAGAGGGCACGCAAAACTATCGCGAGGGAACGTAAAACGTATGGAGAGGGCACGCAAAACTATCGCGAGGGAACGCAAAACGTATATGGCGAGGGCACGCAAAAGTTTGTGAGGGAACACAAAACGTATTGGGAGGGCACGCAAAACGTATTACGAGGGAACAAAACTATGGCGAGGGCACGCAAAACGTATCGCGAGGGCACGCAAAACCTATCGCGAGGGCACGCAAAAGATTGTGAGGGAACGCAAAACGTTTGTGAGGGAACGCAAAACGTATTGCGAGGGCACGCAAAACGTATTGCGAGGGCACGCAAAACTATCGCGAGGGAATGCAAAATGCATGGCGAGGGCACGCAAAACGTTTGCGAGGGAACGCAAGCGTATGGCGAAGGCACGCAAAACTATCAAGAGGGAACGCAAAACGTATGGCGAGGGCACGTAAAACGTATTGTGAGGGCACATAAAACTATTGCGAGGGCACGCAAAACTATCGCGAGGGAATGCAAAATGCATGGCGAGGGCACGCAAAACGTTTGCGAGGGAACGCAAGCGTATGGCGAAGGCACGCAAAACTATCAAGAGGGAACGCAAAACGTATGGCGAGGGCACGCAAAACGTATGGGGAGGGAATGCAGAACTATCGCGAGGGAATGCAAATCTATTTCAGAAAAAAATTCCCGCCTGTCCTCTTAGGGGCTCAGTACAAAAGCTATTTTATTGTTCTAATAATAAATAATATCCACTGAACATGGATTGGATCTGCTGAACACATGACAGGCCAAAATTTGAGAGCCAAAATGAAAGAAATAGAAGACAACAATATATACAGTACATATACAGTATATATATATATATATATATATATATATATATATACTTTATATAAAACATGATAACATTATTTTGCTCTTGTTTTTGAAGTTCTAAAGAAAACAAAAAAACCACATATTTTACATTTTATGACAACATTACAAATTCATATTGATTAAATTAAATTAAATTTAATTTGGTAGGTGTTTCTTTATATTACAGACCAGTGTTTACTGCAGAATTCAGCTCTTGCAGCCACCAATAATAATATAATTTTTTTAGAAAATTGGTAACAATATTACATACAGTACATTGTTTATTGTTTATATTTATATTATATATTAGTAGCATTTAAAAGTTTACATTTATTTAATAAAAAAATATTGCAAAAGTTAATCTGTAGCGAGCTACACGTCATCATATGAACATTGATTCAGTGCGTTCATTCAGTCAAGGATCCATCAGACTGTACACTTTGTGATGAGGCCCACTTTTCCACACATTATTTTTTGGATTATCATTGTAATATTAAATGATAATAATGTTATTATTACTTAATTAAGAAATTACAGAAATATATTGTATAACTGTATTTAAATAACTAATAATAACAATATTAATTCTATTAACATACAAGTAATATTTCTTTAATTTATTCTTAACTTGTACGCGACATTGCTATGGGATCTGGTTAAACCCTCTAACCTTTATTTTGGTGGAAAAATGCAAGAACTTGTTAAGTCGCGTTAACAATAGCCTTTGAATGAGCACCTCATTTCAAATATGCTCCTCTTCTGTCCACAAAAACCTGATTTTTTAGGGTTGTTTTAGATTTGCATCATAACGAGGGGCCAGTTAAAATAAATTTGAAACGCTGTAAACATCACACGCTTAGTGCAAGTTACCAAACCGTATCGAACGAGATGAAATTTTACATCGTTTTTCATGTCAGCGTACTTGGTCAAGGTACTTGACGCTTATGCCGATAGTTTTATTTTGGTTAATAATTGGCCGATAAATATCGGTGGTCGATATATAGGTACATCCCTAATATATTTTCCACTAAAACATGTTAATACATAAAAGACTGTCAAATGGTGACATTGAGCGATTGAGTTTTCAATCAAATTGGCAACAAAATGCTGTTTGGTCCCTCTGATTAAAAATAAGTAAATAAATAAATAAAATCACCCTTTTAAGCCATTTTTAGAGCAAATACATAAATATCAATATAGCGGTTACAAATCCTTGATTTTTTTTAACGTAACAGGAGTACCAAATTTACACTAACACAAAAGAAAACACAAACACACATGAGAACGCATGCATAGCTGACAGGTTTCTTTTCAAACATCCTGAAACAGCATGCGTGCATGCACACATTTCACGCAGTAACCAACTTGAGCTGGTTTGGTGTGTGTTTTCACACACACACTTACAGGGGCGGCGATGTGGGAGGGGTTTGAAATGTTATGGGCGGGGCCTCTACTTGGCTGCATGGTTGTCTTCAGCTGAAGGAAAGATTATTAATGAGGAAAGAGTATACATCGAGAAGGAGAATGTAGAGGATAGAAGGGTTTTTCTTTTTTCTTTTTTCTCCCCAATTTGGAATGCCCAATTCCCAATGCGCTTTCATGAAGTCCTCATGGTGGCGTAGTGACTCGCCTCAATCCGGGTGGCGGAGGATGAATCTCAGTTGCCTCCGCGTCTAAGACCGTCAATCCGCACATCTTATCACGTGGCTTGTTGAGCGCGTTACCGCGGAGACGTAGCGCGTGTGGAGGCTTCACTCTATTCTCCACGGCATCCACGCACAACTCACCATGCGCCCCACCGAGAGCGAACCACATTATAGCATCCATGAGGAGATTACCCCATGTGACTCTACCGGGCCAATTTGGTTGCTTAGGAGACCTGGCTGGAGTCACTCAGAACACCCTGGATTCGAACTCGCGACTCCAGGTGTGGTGCGTCAATACTCGCTGAGCTACCCAGGCCCCCCCGGATAGAAGGGTTTTTGTGTTGACAAACCGTGTTTATAGGAAGAACTAGTTACATGATTTGCTAAAGTTGGCTAAGTTAGTGGCTTTAAATCTTTGAAAGATTCCCACATCTCGGTATGTGAGACTTAGATGTACCACTATGAAGTTAATTGAAGGTTTTTCATTCGACTCACCCCAGCGAGAGATTTCTGGATGTTCTCTCGCGCTCTAGCGATGTCCTGAAGAATACTGTTAGCTCCAGTGTCCTGAGATGTCTTAGAAAGAGACAGAACTCAGTTCTGTAAGTATACATACTGCAAAAACAAGTAGTATGGTAGTATGCCATTCCGAACAAAAGCAATGAGCGTTTTACCTTTTTGGGCTGTGTAGGTCCATTCACTTTCTCGTAAAACTGCCGTTCTGCTTCATCATAACGTGACTTCTCGAACCAGATCCTCTCCTGCGCCAAACAGTGCTCTGCAGTCATTCTGAAACAAAAACACATGCAAAACCTGTAAAAAAACCCCAAAAAAACAATCACGATAACACTGTGGTCTTTACGTGCTTGAATGCAAGATTATAACAAACAATATCTTAAAAGTTACTTTACATTTTAGGAATTTGGCACTAGAGAGATTTAATAAACTAGTAAGGACTACAGTATGTGAGTTATTTTCTATCTTTTTGCCCTTGATGAGAATGATAGTATGTGTGTGGACTGTAGTGTATAGCCACAATCCATGTTAATGCAACCATGCAAAAATTATTCAACGTAACAAAACAACATCAACGAAACAAAAACAAGCAAATGAAGAGAACCAAAAGAAATACACAACTCAATTCAGACAAATGACTCTTCCAAGCCAACGCAATGGAGAAAAGACAACAAGAATGAAAGTGTAAAAAGGGAACAAAAGTAGTAAACAAGAAAATACATCGAACGACATGAGAAAAATATAAGGTGGCATGAAGCTGGTGGACAACATAAGTTGTATTATTTTGCAGTATGAAAAAGAGCACACATCTGTGTCACACTAAAGAAAGGAAAAATATAATTTTGGGTTGAACTATTCTTTTAATGTTTGAAGTTTAATGTTACCTACAATGGCACGCGACAGTGCCCACCCACTTCTTCAGCCGTCTTGGTTCCGGAAGTATTTTTCCCATTCATTTTTTTTCATAGGGATTTCATAAAATCCTTCATAAAAGAGCTGTAAGCCATGAACCAAACCAACCAGCTTCGAGGTGAATCACAACATTACAAACGTTGATTTGATTCAAAAATATTTGAAAATCAGATAAAGACACAAGACTGTGTACGTAACGTCTTTAATGAGGGAATTAACTAAAATCCCATGAAGCATTGCGAACAACGCTATCGAATTAAAAACATTAATTTAAAGGAGCAATATGTCATATATTTACAGTATTAAAGCATAAAATTATCATAATATGTTATCAGAGATGCTTGCTCTCCGAAAACAGTGCTACAGCCAGTATATTCTACTTTGAAATGTCCGTTCCAGGACGTAATTTCTGTTTGTATTTTGGCCTGTGTGATCCCGCCCACTGCCCATTTCCCAATAGTATTTCGACACCCCGGGTTGCCAGATTTGAAACAAGTTAGCGGGCAAACACAGCGCGCTGCAGCCATGGAAGCAAGCAATAGGCTACATCTAGCTAACATTGACAGAGTTATAAAAAATCCACATGAGCTAGTTTATAATTTGCAAACAATAAAAACATTGCAAACGTATACGTCGCTTGCCATTGTCAGTTTGCTCGTTCCTGTTGCGTGTCCTCAACCTGGCAACCCGTGTGAGCTTCGAGTCTGGGGAGGAGGGGGCGGGGGAGACACCTCTCTCCAATATTTTGAATTTGGACTGCAGTACCCATTTTAAACCCTTGATGTCAATGTTACATATTGCTCCTTTAAAGTTGTTTAAAGAAATGATATATTTTAATTTTATTGCAAAATATTCCGATATTTGCCAATATTTCGGTAGTTTGAGATAGGGATGCACCGATATATCAGATGCTGATATTTATCGGCCAATTATTGACCAAATTAAAACCATCGTAAAATCGGTTATAAGTACGAAAATGCAGATATGAAAAAACGATGGTGGACTTATAAATAAATTATTTACAAACTCTGTGAATTTAAATGCAAAATCCAGAAATAATAATAGCCACAATATGTAGAAGAGTTGGCACTCCTAAGAACATGTAATATTTCATTTTTATTCTCACATAAATGCGAAAAAATCATCATAAACGGACGTGACAGTTGTGCAAACGGCACTTATCTATAGACTACATGATGAGGAAAACCATCCAAAATGCTTTGAGACCAGCAGACTTTGACTTCTGAGATTGGTATGATATTTATTAATGCTGCATGATTGATTGAATAAAGATTGAAATCGCAATATGGCCTTGCGTGATTACTAAACCCTAAAAGGCTGCGTTTCTGCATTCAGCGCCGTGTGAGCAAGCGGCGCCCTCTAGCGGTCTGGACGGCATTATCCATTATACCACTATATTATACAGAATTTAAAAGGGGGGTTTGTTCCTTTGATTTAAACTTGATTTTTCCATAATGTGGTTGACATTTCCATGTAATTGCCCAACTTCTGCATAGTATGAATTTGTAATGTTCAATAATATATAGTACATACAAATAAAACATGTGTTTTGTTGTATGAAACTGCAAAAACAGAAGTGCAAAAATGTTTTAGAAGTACAAAATAATCCTTTGTTTCATATCAATAATCGTAATATCACAAATAGTTAGTTTATCTTCTATTCATCTTTTATTGTGGCTCTATTAAAAATGTTGGCCTGTCATGTGTTCAACAGATCCGATCCATGTTCAATGGAAATTATTTATCGTTAGAACATTCTTTGTATATTTTTAAAGCATAATTCCACAGTACAGCAGTGACCTAATGACAAAATAACGTAAGTGGCAAAATATCGATATAGGTGCATCACTAGTTTGAGAGTGTAGGGAGACCGACTCAACTGCATCATTCATAGTGCGTCACGGAAGTGGGCGGAGGTCTTTTGCATGACTCTCTGATTGGTGGATTTCTCTTTAGGATTATGGGTAGTGTAGTTCTTCACCAGGAATTGTGCTATTAAACACGATGATGAAATAACGTAGACTGATGGCTTCAACAGAAGCATATACTATCGTTTGACAACCTCCGAACTCATGGTAGATCCGTCTTTAAAGGTTATCGTTTAAAATGAATTTACATATGGAGAAAATGAATGTGATTTTTACTTTTGTAATGAGACTGTTGCTCTATAGTGGGTACGATAGTGACATCATATTGCTGTATACTTTTTGAACTAAGCAAATTGTTAACTAAATAAAGCATGAAATGTGTGCATTTGTTCCAGATTATTGATTGAGTCATACTTCTTCCAAAAATTGCTAGAATTGTTAATCGGCGTTTTGACGGATCTTGCTGCAGCTCCTTCGTAGAAACGAGTCTCCGCTTCCACAAAGCGTCCGTGATCAAGCCACACCCTCTCACTGTCTGCATGCAGGAAATAGTATTGCGCAGTTCCTTGATTGGCGGAGACATCATCAGAATTCTGCTGGCTACGAATAGCAGCGGGCTTTGATTCATTCGCCACAATGTCATTTCGATGTTCCGAGTTGGAATATTCATTGTTGGCTGGTAGCTGGTTACGACCGTACACGTTTTGATAGTAAGACGCCTCCGCTCTATCAAAAAGTGGCTTCTGTAGCCACACCCCAATTAAGGGCGGCTGCAGGCAAGGAAGGCCATTGATTGGTTTTGAAGCTGGCGTGCGAGGAGTGGGAGTTTGTGATTGGTAGCCCTCATCGCATGGTGTCTGGGAGGGGTGGCTGGCGGGCTGTAGTGGAAGAGATCTTGGCGTCACTGACTGGATCTGTTGTTTTGGAAAGCGTCCCACAAAATTGCTCTCGGCTTGGTCAAAGTCGGGTTTATTTACCCGTATGGCCTGATCGACATGGTGACAGGCCTCTTGGTCTCCGTGGTGACACATCTCCTTGTTTCGAGAGGAAATGGTAGAGCTCGCGGGAGCAGTCGTGCCATTCGGACGCTCCTGAAGTCGGATATAGTACATGCTCTCTGCTCGCTCGTACACGACACGGTCGAACCACACCACAGCGCACTCCGATTTCAGGCCTTCAAGTGCTGCATTGGACAAACACCCCCTGCTGCTGGCGGAGGTGGTACGGTCCGACTGGCCTTCAGCAGAATTGGACTGATCCAAAGCAGAATTCCGGGTGCTTCTGTTGCGCATTTTCTTGAGTCCAGAAATACAGAAGTAGAGGAAGATAAATCAATGAGAAAGGAGAAAAGGAGAGTGACAGGGAACTATAGAATTAATAACAGAGCAGCAGGTAAATATTAAAGGTGAAGTGTGCAACTTATTCATGTTGAAATACGCATAACGGTTTATGTTTTGACATCAAAAGCCGAAAATAACTCAATTATTTCCAATCTCATGCAAACGCGTTTTTCTTGCATTGTCGGAATTATTAAATAAGCCAATTTTTGGTGGTTGGGTCACTGACAAATAAGGTCATCCTAGGTGATAAAAAAAAATAGAAATTTTTTAAAATGTAGTTTAAAAGATGTGTCAAGTTTGTAGAAATGTAATCTTTGTGTCCAATTTGGTTTCAAACATTCTTGAAAAACATTTATAGCATTTTCTACAAAAATTGATTGTGATGTAACCATCAAGAAAAAGGTATTAAAGTACTTTCTTTGCACCTTGAAAAAAAGCAAGTGTACACAACTTAATCATTCATTTTAGGTTTAAAACTAGAGCTGTCAGAATTAACGCGTTAACACATGCAATTCATTAAAAAAGTTTAACGTGTTTTTCTTAATCGTGATTAACGCATTTATCGTTAATACAGCATAAACACTGGTGTGAAGGGCGGAACCTTTATAATGTGTCCACCCGGAGTCATTACACTGACGCACACGCCACAGTGCCAGAGCCCTTCTACCAAGTAGAGCCAACAAGCTAAGCATAAAATAGCATAACATGGGCGGAAATGTCTTAATACGCTAGTTGACCGTTGATATCCTCTATCCTATGATAGAGCCGTGGAGGTTGTTATCTCAGCAAATAAAAGAATCTCTGACAGTGCATCCCTTTCAGTGATAAAATGATGGAGAAAGGAGCTCTTAACACTATTTGATGTACAAAACAAGCACAGATGGGACTTGAGATAGAAATCAAGTATTTTTCAGCCTATGTAAGGCACGTTTTAATTACCACAGAAGCACACCAAATCTTAACAATTACCAAAACACAGAATGAGACGTTTTTGTTTGCAAGCGCTTTTCATGGTGAGTTTAGCCAGCGTCGTGTGCCGCTTTGATGCGAATCATGAACGCAGCTTCATGATTGCTGTAGGAAAGCGGATAGCTCCAGTCTACTGGCAAATTAATATAGTGGAGGATGATAGCTTAAGGGATTTTATGCCCATTGCAGTAAATATGCAACTTATGTGGGGAATAGTTCGTTCAATTAGTCAAACTCCCACTTAGACTTTGGGAAACGTTTAATGTTACTTGAATTGGTGATATTTTAGAGCATTGTCTTAATATTGTTGAAGGCTTTGTTTGGAAAATGTAAATAAAGCTACATATTGTTTTCTTTTCTTTCCTAAGATGGAAATAAATGAATTTTGACAAGAAGTATATATAGTGTAAAATTTCAGCTCTTTCAAAATGTGCGATTAATCGCGATTAAAAAATTTAATTGACTGACAGCACTATTTACATCACATTTTTCCATGGTAAAATATTTTTTGTTACAAATACAATGCATTTTTGAGTCAAGAATATCAAGACGTTTTCTCACGGTTACACCAAATGACCTGAACAAAATGTGCCTTTTGATAAAAGTTTCAAAATATCAATATATATTATAAAGACTTTTTTTCTGCTGGGGCTTAAAGTAAAAAATGAAAAAATAAATATTGGCATGAATAGTGCAGAATAATCTTTTATAGTATTTACTTAGTATATGCAGTTAAATAATTGATAAATAATTTAAAAAAATGTTTTAACTCAGTTGTGTTGACCCAGTTATCAGCGTATTGGTGTATATGTAAATGCACTCAGTGTGTGTTTGTGTGGCCTGATATATCAACTTGATGACTTTTGGGCAGGACTATATGTTTGACGACCAATGGAAGACGGGTTGGTATGATTGTTTGGTGCCACTATACTGGAGCACACTTCACCTTTAAAGACAAAAAAAGCCACAAACAAACAATCATGGTTGAACTAGAATAGGCACCTTCAAATGTGAAATGTGCTGAACTTCAAAATGAAGGAAAGACATTTGAAAGAGAAACAGAAAATATGAGAAATAATGGACGATCAAATATTGAATAAACAAAACACATACACAAATACATAATGGGACAAAAATATGAACAAAATCTTGCATGCAGCATGCCAAGTTGGTCAAACTTACCTTTACTAACAAACAGAAAACAGCCAAACAAAATGTGGTGTAGTTTGTTCTTCTAATCCAGTCAAAGGCAAGCAGAAGTAAACCATAAAGGGCAATGATGAGGAAAAGTCTCTACTGCTGTCAGTTTATCACAATTATAAACACTGCATGCATATACAATGAACAGAGCTCAGAAAATGTACCAAAATGACCAAATTTGTAATCTGTAAATGCTTTATGTTAACTCCTCAGCATATCTCAGTATTACCAGTTGGCTCAATATACTTAAGTATAACGTTTTCTCTATATGCAAATTACACCATGTGTGATCCTTCAATAATTATCCTGAATATAATGGGTGATTCTCATAAAACCTGACAAGAAAATGTCTACTCTGTAATTAATGACTATTTTGCACCAAAATTAAAAGAAACAAATAAAGAACTGTATTTTGCATATGGAAAATTAAGCTTATTTTCAACATTGTGGCATCATTTTCATGACAGTTAAGCACATTTTACGCCTCAATTCTCATTACCGCAATGTGAAAAAATATATTATTTAAATTGTGAAATACTTGTACATCAAAGTAGTACTACCTTGGTACTGCTTTTCACTTTTGCTAGTTTTAATAAAATAAAATAAAAATTACTGTACAACAGCATCTTTTTTTTTACAGTAATACATAAAAAAAGGACTATTACTGTAATTAAAGTCAGCATAAAAAAAAAAGAAAACTATGGGCAGTTGCATTAATGAAAACTGGGGGGTAAAATGTGTTTAAGTGTCCTGAAAATATATTAAAAATATAATTTCAGAATTTTTTGTATTGATCTGGGGTTTGGTATTCAGTCATTTTTGACCGAAATAAAATTTCCTCATTTAATAGAAATGGTTTCCTTTATCTGAGCAGTACAAGACTTGGTGACTTTTCCTCCATTTGCCATCTGAACATAAAAAAAGGCTTGATTCGATCAGTCTAAGTGGTTGTAAAAAATAAATAAAATAAAAATAAAAATAAAAATATAAAAAAGCCACACCTTTGGTATTCACGGTCAAAACTGACCGACCATTAAAAATGAATGGGAAAGACCAAAAAACACAGCAATTTTGTTTTTAATCTGTCAAATACAATCAATAAATCAGCCACAATGCAGAAAATCATGGTCAAAAATTACAGGGTGAGACTCTAAAACATCCTCAGTGCAAAACATACACACCCACTCACACACAAAAATTCTCTGTGTTCTAGTCTCAACAGTTTTTTTTTTTTCTTCACATTTGTAAATAAATAAATCAGTCACAATGCTAAACACACATTCAGAAATGAAGGGGGTGGGACAATAACTCACAATGCAGAACACACACACACACACACACACACACACAGAACCAGGGCATCAATAAGTTGAGCTCTACAGCCATCTTTTGGTCATTTGTGGCATTACAATTCATCTGTAGTTTTCATGATCACACACACACACACACACACACGTTTGCAAAATACATTTTTACTATAGAAAGTTTGAAAGTGCAAAATGTTTACTCTGATTCTTCTGTTTTATACTCTCATTGAATTTTCAGAATTTTGCAGTTCATTTCTGTCTCTTGATGTTCATTTTCTTGACATTATTATCACTGATATATATAGAACTGGATTGCTCATGACGTCATATCAGTGAAGCCACTGCGCCGCCATATTGCTATTCCCAAACATTCCAATGTGCCTATTGACTTCATAGAAAATCATCTAATTTCAGCGAGTAAACATTAGTCATTCAATCGCCGATTTTATATCTGAAATCTGCATGTACATCCCTACAACGCAAATGTCCTATACATTAAAATATTTATTTATTTAAAGTCAGGAATTTTCCTGTTTCTTGAAAGTCCGAGCGAGTTATGACATCTAAACCAAACAGTCTACCTCATCTGTGAACAGATCCGCTGAATGTAAACAAGTTCACTGAAACTGAGGTAAGATACAAACATACATTTTCAGACTTATTTAATGTGAACTTCAAAGTGTTTGTTCAGTTTCTTGTTTTATGTTTTTTCTCAAGGCCACTTGAATAAGAGCACGCGCTCTCTCTCCCTCGATCACACGCAAAGCTGGTTTAAATTAAACTGATACACTAGGTTTAAATGGCAAACAAACATGTATTTATGACATGTATCCATGTATGACTACAGAGAGCACTTCACTATAAAAGAAACAGGCAAATCCCGGGCATTTAATGCGATTTAGAAATCCCAGTCTGACTTTTTTTTTAAAGTCCCTTTAGGGGGTAAGGACGTACCGTCACCCTAAACAAAAAGATATTACATATTTTCCTATTTACATTACAACTTGTGGACAGTTTCCCGCTTTGGTGATTGTTGTGCTGCACTGATAGTCTGAACACCTGGGCAGGTGAATGCGCTGATATTGTGATCGGCGTATATCTGCTCCCTCATAACGAATATTATCCATAATGAGCCATTTAAACATTAAACATGACTGTCACTAGAGGGCAAAATGCAACTGTCACATTCAGAGGTCGGAGACGGTGAAATGGGTGTTTTCGCCTGTCAGTCATTGCGGCTCTATGGCAGTTTGGGCATACTAAGATGGCAGCTTCACCTCCTGCAGGCAGCTTACCATTGTGTCAGCAATCCAGTTCTATATATACACTATATTGCCAAAAGTATTCGCTCATCTGCCTTTAGACGCATATGAACTTAAGTGGCATCCCATTCTTAATCCATAGGGTTTAATATGACATCGGCCCACCCTTTGCAGCTATAACAGCTTCAACTCTTCTGGGAAGGCTTTCCAAAAGGTTTAGGAGTGTGTTTATGGGAATTTTTGACCATTCTTCCAGAAGCACATTTGTGAGGTCAGACACTGATGTTGGACGAGAAGGCCTGGCTTGCAGTCTTTGCTCTAATTCATCCCAAAGGTGCTCTATCGGGTTGAGGTCAGGACTCTGTGCAGGCCAGTCAAGTTCTTCTACACCAAACTCGCTCATTCATGTCTTTATGGACCTTGCTTTGTGCACTGGTGCGCAGTCATGTTGGAACAGGAAGGGGCCATCCCCAAACTGTTCCCACAAAGTTGGGAGCATGGAATTGTCCAAAATCTCTTGGTATGCTGAAGCATTCAGAGTTCCTTTCACTGGAACTAAGGGGCCAAGCCCAGCTCCTGAAAAACAACCCCACACCATAATCCCCCCTCCACCAAACTTCACAGTTGGCACAATGCAGTCAGACAAGTACCGTTCTCCTGGCAACCACCAAACCCAGACCCGTCCATCAGATTGCCAGATGGAGAAGCGTGATTCGTCACTCCAGAGAACGCGTCTCCACTGCTCTAGAGTCCAGTGGCGGTGTGCTTTACACCACTGCATCCGACGCTTTGCATTGCACTTGGTGATGTATGGCTTGGATGCAGCTGCTCGGACATGGAAACCCATTCCATGAAGCTCTCTATGCACTGTTCTTGAGCTAATCTGAAGGCCACATGAACTTTGGAGGTCTGTAGCGATTGACTCTGCAGAAAGTTGGTGACCTCTGCGCACTATGCGCCTCAGCATCCGCTGACCCCGCTCTGTCATTTTACGTGGCCTACCACTTCGTGGCTGAGTTGCTGTCATTCCAAATCTCTTCCACTTTGTTATAATACCACTGACAGTTGACTGTGGAATATTTAGTAGTGAGGAAATTTCACGACTGGACTTGTTGCACAGGTGGCATCCTATCACAGTACCACGCTGGAATTCACTGAGCTCCTGAGAGTGGCCCATTCTTTCACAAATGTTTGTAGAAGCAGTCTGCGTGCCTAGGTGCTTCATTTTATACACCTGTGGCCATGGAAGTGATTGGAACACCTGAATTCAATTATTTGGATGGGTGAGCGAATACTTTTGGCAATATAGTGTATATATATATATATATATATATCAGTGATTATTATGAATTTACTTTGAGTTATTACATTTTTATGTTTGAAATAAATTATTGTTAGAAAAATGCTAATTCTGTGTTTTCTCTTTGTAACACCATGGTCAGGTTTGATTGCAAACATAATGACATTAACTGCAAAAAAATGACACTTAAAATTCATTTTTAAAATGCTAAACTTTGACAAATAACAGTTTGATAATGTCTAAATATATATCAAATGCATATCTTGTGATAAAATATAAAATTAGTTTACAATAAGTCATCAGACTACACAGTATGTGTCTATAGTCATCAACTGGCTGTTACTCGCATGACATAGTGTTCAAGTCATGTTATTTATATTTTGTTCACCAGATAATTCATGTCACATTCTCATATTTTCTTTCAACTTATATATATATCAGAACCTACACTTATATATATATATATATATATATATATATATATATATATTTTTTTTTTTTTTTACAAAAATGTGCTTATTTGTATACGCAAATTAATGGTAAATATCTAGAAATTTACATGTAAATAAGATTAAAATAGCATAAAATCCCAAAAGAAATGGCATCATTATCATCATCATCAAAAAAAAAAAAAAAAAAGGGTTACACATCTGACACTTCCGGTCAAAAATGACCACAAATACCAACGGGAGGTGCCATTTTTCAATACCATAGGAGGGTTAAATGTAACCAGAAATGTTATATATATATAAACGTAAGAGAGGAAAATTACTGTATTGAAAAAAGGCACTTTTGTTTATTTATGGTCACTATAACTGTCCATGACTGTAACGTTGTAACTGAGATGATAATATAAATCAGCTGAACTGAAGGAAACACTGATTTATCTAGAGATCATGAGGTTACAAATTTAAATGCGTCATAATGCATGATAATCTGACTGGGCTTCCGCACATGGAGCTGTCAGGCCCATACTGGAGTCAAGAAAACAAGATTACGGCTCTTTATAAACCAAATAATGAGCATTTTCATGAGGCAAAGGCTGAAATATCAGTGCGAGGTTTGTGTCATTTATTGATAATATACAGATTGACTATTCTCTTAGAAATAGAAGAAACCCATTTAACCGGCTTTTGAACATAACAAACACACCAGACATTTAAACAACAGCAGTATCCACCCGTCTGCATCCGTCAAAATAATTAAACGCAGATTTAAAGACGGATACTCACTTTAATGTGATTTAGTTGATGTTGAATGACACGCTGCTGCTCACCGCGCGCTCATGGAAACAGAAAGAGCGAGCACGAGCACGAGCACGAGCACGAGCACGAGCGAACCATTCTTGCACACGAGCGGGGGGAGGGGGGAGTCACGTCATCAATATCGATAAAATCTTACACTGAAGGGGATTAAATAATATGTTTTTCTCTACTATTTTATACTTCTTAGATGTATAAATATAGAAATATCGAACTGAGATACAACAGTGCGGTAAGAGATGTTTTCGTCATATTTTCCTCACAACACTCTCTACAAGATGGTACATTCCAGCAGTGATCCCTAAAGCTACCGTGAACATTATGACGTCATTAAATGATGGGAAATGTGTTTTGTGGAATGTCAGCGCCCTTTGTTCTTCGTATTTCGTTTTATTTATTTTTTGCGATCTTGTTCAGCGCTTATTAATAATAATAATAAATATGTTGTTTAATTACGGTTTTTGAATATCAGCCTTTTGTGTCTGCCCTTTTCTTATGTGTCTGCTCAAAACTTTAATTAGTATATTTTGGTAAAAATTTGTTTTTCATTGCTGGAAAAAATGGATAATTACCTCCCCAGATGTATCATATCCTCAATAAGATATAAGAGCTTTTATTTTATCATGTTATATAATGTTGTTTTCTGAAGAATAAATAAATAAATAAATAATAATAATAATAATAATAATATTGTTCAAGGTAAAGCCTGATTGATGTTATCAGACAAAACAAATGGAATCTCTTTGAATATTGAGACATTTTTTTGTATTTGTATGGATATAAATTAATAAATGAATATTTTAACCTTTGGTGTTGAACATTTTTTGCATCAAGAAATACATATAAAGCAACTGCTTTTAGGAAGAATACAACTAGTATATTCTTATTTTGTAAAATGGTCCCGTGGTAAATAGTCCATAAAAAATCTGACCCATTTGGGTTTCTGAATCCCAGTTGTTTGTTAAGAACTGTAGAATAATGTTAAACATAAAACAACCTTAAACATATAAAACTATACATACATACAACGTATCAACAGCCAACATTAGATTAGATTAGATTAAACTTTATTGTCATTGTGCGGAGTATATATATATATATATATATATATATATATATATATATATATATATATATATAAAGTTATGAGGTAGAGAAGCAGAGACCAGCTCATTGCAAATGTCTATGAATACAGTACAAGGTGCAAATGAAGGTGCATTGTACAGAATGAAGTATAAATATGTATATATATATATATATATATATATATATATATATATATGGCCGGTGACCATAACAGTGCAAGTGGCATCAAGAGGTAGAAATTATGTGCAAAGAAATGTGCAAGGGAATGTGCAAAAAAATAAAAAAATAAAAAATGTAGTCTGAGTGGGATGTAGTGTTCAGTGCCTGAGTTTAGAGTTCAGTAGGCTGACAGCTGAGGGAAAGAAACTGTTCCTGAGACTGCTGGTGCAACTCCCAGATGGGAGAGGAGTAAACAGACCATGGTTGGGGTGAGAGGTGTCTTTGATAATGCTTCTCACCCTCCTTAGGCAGCGTTTGTGGTGAATGTCTTTGATGGAGGGTAGCTGAACACCAGTGATGTATTGGGCAGTTTTCACCACCCGCTGGAGGGTCTTCTGGTTTGAGACAGTGCAGTTGCCATACCACACTGTGATGCAGTTTATTAGTATACTTTCAATAGTGCAACATGTGGGGGGGACAGATGAGGTTTCCTTAGCTTCCTAAGGAAGTAAAGGCGCTGTTGCGCCTTTTTGATCAGAGTGGAGGTGTTGTAGGTCCAGGAAAGATCTTCAGAGATGTGGACACCCAGGAACTTGAAGCTATTCACACGTTCCACTTCGTCCTCATTAATGTAGATGGGAGTGTATGTGTGGCCCTTCCTAGTCCGCCAGTAGTCCACAATCAGCTCCTTGGTCTTCTGGGTGTTGAGTGTGAGATTGTTGTTGGCACACCACACTGCCAGGTGCTGTACCTCTTCCCTGTAGGCTGTCTCATCATCACCGCTGATCAGGCCTACCACCGTGGTGTCATCTGCAAACTTGATTATGGAGTTGGAGCCATGATCAGGTATGCAGTCGTGGGTGAAGAGGGAGTAGAGGATTGGACTCAGCACACAGCCCTGTGGTGCACCAGTGTTCAAAGTGAGGGTGGAGGAGTTGTGGTTGCTGATCCTCACAGACTGTGGTCTGTTAGTGAGAAAGTTCAAGGTCCAGTTGCAGAGGCAGGGGCTGATGCCAAGATCAGTAAGCTTGGAGATCAGCTTGGATGGGATCACAGTATTGAAGGCAGAAATGAAATCAGTGAATAGCATCCTGAAATACGTGTTGTTTTTGTCCAAGTGAGTCAGGGCGGAGTGAAGAGCTGAGGCGATTGCATCCTTAGTTGACCTATTGGGTTTGTAGGCGAACTGATATGGGTCCAGTGTTGGGGGCAGCCATGTTTTCAGGTGGGAGAGGACCAGCCTCTCAAAACACTTAGTGATGATGGGAGTAAGAGCAACGGGGCGGAAGTCATTGAGGGCCACTGCAGCAGCATGTTTTGGTACTGGTACAATGGTGGCTGTTTTGAAGCAGGTGGGGACAATGGCCTGGGCCAAGGAGAGGTTGAAAATGTTGGTGAAGACATCTGCCAGCTGTTCTGCGCAGGCCCTGAGCACTCGGCCAGGGATGCCATCAGGGCCAGCAGCTTTATGTGCATTCACTCTGCTCAGGGTGGAGCACACGTCACTGGTGGAAAATGTGAGCGGCAGATCATCAGGTGGGAGCTCAGCTTTTATGGGTGGTTCTGTGTTTCCACGATCAAAGCGAGCATAAAAGGTGTTCAGTTCGTCTAGGAGGGTGGCATTACTGGTTGGGGGGGTACTGTTTGCTGGTTTGTAATCTGTGAGGGTATGGATGCCTGTCCACATACGTCGGGGGTCATTGTTCTTAAATTTGTCCTCAATCCGCAGTTTGTAATTGTGTTGCTGCTTTAATTCCCATCTTCAGATTGGCCCTGGATAAATTGTAGGCTTCCCGGTCGCCAAATCTGAAAGCAGCATCGCGTGCCTTCAGCAAGACATGGCTTTCTATGTCAATATATACATTCTTTCATTAAGACTATTCCATCATAGAATACAGCAGAGAATTCTCATCCCTTGTTGATTCTGTAAGAATGCATTTCAAAAAGCACCTTTCAATCGATTACTAACGTTTTGTCAATTCTTTCTCTCTTAGCACCATATTTTGTGTGTTTTTGTGTGTAGTGTTTTTCCATATTTAAAAAGATTGACTAGATACAGTATCTTTAGTAAGTTATGTCTGGTGTTGTGTAGTAACACACCAGCACCCAATAAACCATGACATACAGTTGAGATTGCAGCATTTATAGTTTATGATAAAATGTATAGATCATTATAAATTATTTTGAAGATAACTACACATGTGAACAAATGCCAACCAGTATTGTTTGTGCTGCAATTCGTTGAGCCAAAGTGCCGGGCATCCCCATTTTGACAGCACCCTCTGCCAGTACCTCGGCAAACACATACACCTGTCAAACAGAGACATACTGTATTCACCGCATCAGAAACACTGATATACATTATATACACCGGTCAGCCACAACATTAAAACCACCTGCCTGAGATGATATTCTTCTCATCACAATTGTACAGAGTGGTTATCTGAGTTACCATAGACTTTGTCAGTTCAAACCAGTCTGGTCATTCTCTGTTGACCTCTCTCATCAACAAGGCATTTCCGTCCACAGAACTGTCGCTCACTGGATGTTTTTTTGTTTTTGGCACCATTCTGAGTAAATTCTAGAGACTGTTGTGTGTGAAAATCCCAGGAGATCAGCAGTTACAGAAATACTCAAACCAGCCCATCTGGCACCAACAGTCATCCATCTAATCAGCCAATCATGTGGCAGCAGTGCAGTGCATAAAATCATGCAGATACGGGTCAGGAGCTTCAGTTCATTTTCACATCAACCATCAGAATGGGGAAAAAAATGTGTTCTCAGTGATTTGCACTTTGGCATGATTGTTCGGTGTATATACATATATATTAGGGGTGTCAAAATATATCATATCATATTGTATCGTACAATACGATGCTCACGATTCAATACCATCTGTATCGTTCGATACATAAACACATTATAGTGTAATTAAAATCAAGCAGCACAATATTGAGAGCTGCAGAACAGTCTCCTCCCCGGAGAGGCGGCGCTGAACGCTCACAAGAAAACAGAGCAACACACTTACAATACATAGGCGAGAAGATCGATGGCAAAAGCCATCTGTAGCGGTACAGCTTGTCAAATTTGCTAAACAGTGTCATGTCCTGGTGCTGCAATACATCAAACATGTTGTTTTATTTACACCGACGACATCACGCAAATCGGTGGAGTTGTGAGGCTGAAACATCAGCAGTAAGTTTAACAGCCGACACTGAGCGTGACAAGCACAGCAAGACGCTCATAAGTTATGAGTCATAACTATAAAAATCAGCAATGTAAGAAACCTAGTTTCGTTTTTTTTTTTCACCACTAAATATCATTGAAAGAAGTTTTTTTCCTTGTTACAGTCACTTCAGCTTGATCACTGGGGGCTTTCAGATATTAAGGCATGATTTTCTATAAAGCTGCTTTGAAACGATGTATACTGTGAAAAGTGCTATACAAATATAAATGACTTGACAAACTTATTTTCTCAAGAAAAACATGAAAATTGTGAGTTCATATTAGTTTTCTCTGTTCTGTTTTTTGTTGCCAATGTCAGACACTTTTGTGGCATTTATGATTTAAAAAACATTCATGTTGAATCCTTGAATAAGTTTGAGTGAAAAATTTGTGGGTGCTCATATTGTATTGTATCGTGAGGCTATGCATCATACCATATCGTGAAATTTGTGTATCGTTTCATGTGTTATATATATATATATACAGTTGAAGTCAGAAGTTTACATACACCTCAGACAAATACATTTAAACTCAGTTTTTCACAATAACTTACATTTAATCGTTGAGAACATTCCCTGTCTTAGGTCAGTTAGGATCACTACTTTATTTTAAAAATGTGAAATGTCAGAATAATAGTAGAGAGAATGATTTATTTCAGCTTTTATTTCTTTCATCACATTCCCAGTGGGTCAGAAGTTTACATACACTTTGTTAGTATTTGGTAGCATTGCCTTTAAATTGTTTAACTTGGGTCAAATGTTTTGGGTAACCTTCCACAAGCTTCTCACAATAAGTTGCTCGAATTTTGTCCCATTCCTCCAGACAGAACTGGTGTAACTGAGTCAGGTTTGTAGGCCTCCTTGCTCACACACGCTTTTTCAGGTCTGCCCACAAATGTTCTATTTTCTGCTCGTCTAATTTTCTAATATAATATTTATCATAATATGTACTAGTTTGCATGTGTACTATACTCTGTACTAGTATGCAGTATTTATCATAGTATGTACTAGATTACATGTTTACTATACTTTGTACTAGTATGCAATATTTCTTATGGTATGTACTAGATTGCATGCGTACTATACTCTGTACTAGTATGCAATATTTATCATGGTATGTACTAGATTGCATGCGTACTATACTCTGTACTAGTATGCAATATTTATCATGGTATGTACTAGATTGCATGCGTACTATACTCTGTACTAGTATGCAATTTTTATCATGGTATGTACTAGATTGCATGCGTACTATACTCTGTACTAGTATGCAATTTTTATCATGGTATGTACTAGATTGCATGCATACTATACTCTGTACTAGTATGTAATATTTATCATAGTATGTACTAGTTTTCATGTGTACTATACTCTGGACTAGTATGCAATAGTTATCATAGTATGTACTAGATTACATGTGTACTATACTTTGTACTAGTATGCAATATTTCTTATGGTATGTACTAGTTTGCATGTCTAATATACTCTGTACTAGTATGCAAAATTTATTATACTCTGTATTAGTATGCAATATTTATCATAGTATGTACTAGTTTGCATGTGTAATATACTCTGTAATAGTATACAGTATTTATCATAGTATGTACTAGATTACATGTTTACTATACTTTGTACCAGTATGCAATATTTCTTATGGTATGTACTAGATTGCATGCGTACTACACTCTGTACTAGTATGCAATATTTATCATGGTATGTACTAGATTGCATGTGTACTATACTCTATACTAGTATGCAATATTTATCATGGTATGTACTAGATTGCATGCGTACTATACTCTGTACTAGTATGCAATATTTATGATGGTATGTACTAGATTGCATGCGTACTATACTCTGTATTAGTATGCAATATTTATGATGGTATGTACTAGATTGCATGCGTAATATACTCTGTACTATTATGCAATATTTATCATGGTATGTACTAGATTGCATGCATACTATATACTAGTATGCAATATTTATCATGGTATGTATAAGCTTGCATGCCTACTATACTCTGTACTAGTATGCAATATTTATCATGGTATGTACTAGACTGCATGCATACTATACTCTGTACTAGTATGCAATATTTATCATAGTATGTACTAGTTTTCATGTATACTATACTCTGTGCTAGAATGCAATATTTATCATGGTATGTACTAGCTTGCATGTGTACTACACTCTGTACTAATATGCAATATTTATCATGGTATGTACTAGCTTGCATGTGTACTACACTCTGTACTAATATGTAATATTTATCATAGTATGTACTAGTTTGCATGTATACTATACTCTGTACTAGTATGCAAAATGTATTATACTCTGTACTAGTATGCAATATTCATCATAGTATGTACTTGTTTTCATGTATACTATACTCTGTGCTATAATGCAGTATTTATCATGGTATGTACTAGCTTGCATGTGTACTACACTCTGTACTAATATGCAATATTTATCATAGTATGTACTAGTTTGCATGTATACTATGTACTAGTATGCAAAATGTATTATACTCTGTACTAGTATGCAATATTTATCATAGTATGAACATTATCCAATGTTTATTTGTGTATTAGTATGCAAAGTTTTTATATTCTGAACTAATATGTGTTATGATAGCAATAAAGTCTTGAATTAAATAAATGTAACATAAAACTGAAGACAACACAAATGTGCACTTGATGTGAGGATCCCCTGCTCGATTCTAAAGGCCTTGTTTCCCACACCGTTCCAATCGTCAGCTGACACCTTTATTAATATCCTCAAAACAAAGCAAAGAAAAACTCATTTCACATGAATGAAGATGGTTAACAGTACACCAGATATCATGTCAAACAGCAGTCACGAGCATTGCATCTGTTCAAACATTTCATCAGGATCTTTATCTGAACAACATTTACATCTTTAATGGGTGGTGAATCCTTCATTTGTGTGAATTATCTGACACATTCATGATTCATTTAACAACAGCTTCAGCGACCAGTTTTCTGTGGTAATAATAATACTATTATGATTGAATTTATGATTAGCATGCTAATCACTAATTAATTAATATAAGGGCTCAGTTAGCATCTTGCAACTTTTTTAATCCATCAAATATAAAATTAACACCAAATAAGGTTTGTTGTGACATGTATTAAATGATCTTCTGATTTCTCAGTGAAGACTCTGCCATCTCTGTCCCACAAATGTGTTGATATTTATAACCTTTATGACTGGAGTCATTTTTAAGTATATGTTTCTATGAGCAAGATTTATTTAGAAAATCTCCACAAAACAAACTTATAAAGCTGTCAGTCCTTCCAATGCAATACCTGCTCGTTTTTCTTAATGTACTGTTGCTCAAAAATGCATTCTGAAATGTATAATAAATAATAGTAAAATAAAAGGAAATGTTTAATAATAATATTACAGTAAAATATAACTAATATTACAGTGATTATTAATATCAATAATTAAATAAATAATATCATATAAATAATATTTTAACATTATTATGAATTATAATATTATAGATTTATAATAATATACTAATTATTTTATATTAAATGTATTTTTGTAATGTGACATTTAAATGCATCATCAGCCATGATATGGGTAAACTCTGCCAGTCATTCTGCATGTAGAAAAAGCACATTAAACATCATTATTTTGATACCAATATATTCCTTAACGATATACAGGTGCATCTCAATAAATTAGAATGTTGTGGAAAAGTTCATTTATTTCAGTAATTCAACTCAAATTGTGAAACTCGTGTATTAAATAAATTCAATGCACACAGACTGAAGTAGTTTAAGTCTTTGGTTCTTTTAATTGTGATGATTTTGGCTCACATTTAACAAAAACCCACCAATTCACTATCTCAAAAAATTAGAATACATCATAAGACCAATAAAAAAAACATTTTTAGTGAATTGTTGGCCTTCTGGAAAGTATGTTCATTTACTGTATATGTACTCAATACTTGGTAGGGGCTCCTTTTGCTTTAATTACTGCCTCAATTCGGCGTGGCATGGAGGTGATCAGTTTGTGGCACTGCTGAGGTGGTATGGAAGCCCAGGTTTCTTTGACAGTGGCCTTCAGCTCATCTGCATTTTTGGTCTCTTGTTTCTCATTTTCCTCTTGACAATACCCCACAGATTCTCTATGGGGTTCAGGTCTGGTGAGTTTGCTGGCCAGTCAAGCACACCAACACCATGGTCATTTAACCAACTTTTGGTGCTTTTGGCAGTGTGGGCAGGTGCCAAATCCTGCTGGAAAATGAAATCAGCATCTTTAAAAAGCTGGTCAGCAGAAGGAAGCAAGAAGTGCTCTAAAATTTCTTGGTAAACGGGTGCAGTGACTTTGGTTTTCAAAAAACACAATGGACCAACACTAGCAGATGACATTGCACCCCAAATTATCACAGACTGTGGAAACTTAACACTGGACTTCAAGCAACTTGGGCTATGAGCTTCTCCACCCTTCCTCCAGACTCTAGGACCTTGGTTTCTAAATGAAATACAAAACTTGCTCTCATCTGAAAAGAGGACTTTGGACCACTGGGCAACAGTCCAGTTCTTCTTCTCCTTAGCCCAGGTAAGACGCCTCTGACGTTGTCTGTGGTTCAGGAGTGGCTTAACAAGAGGAATACGACAACTGTAGCCAAATTCCTTGACACGTCTGTGTGTGGTGGCTCTTGATGCCTTGACCCCAGCCTCAGTCCATTCCTTGTGAAGTTCACCCAAATTCTTGAATCGATTTTGCTTGACAATCATAAGGCTGTGGTTCTCTCAGTTGGTTGTGCATCTTTTTCTTCCACACTTTTTCCATCCACTCAACTTCCTGTTAACATTCTTGGATACAGCACTCTGTGAACAGCCAGCTTCTTTGGCAATGAATGTTTGTGGCTTACCCTCCTTGTGAAGGGTGTCAATGATTGTCTTCTGGACAACTGTCAGATCAGCAGTCTTCCCCATGATTGTGTACCCTAGTGAACCAAACTGAGAGACCATTTTGAAGGCTCAGGAAACCTTTGCAGGTGTTTTGAGTTGATTAGCTGATTGGCATGTCACCATATTCTAATTTTTTGAGATAGTGAATTGGTGGGTTTTTGTTAAATGTGAGCCAAAATCATCACAATTAAAAGAACCAAAGACTTAAACTACTTCAGTCTGTGTGCATTGAATTTATTTAATACACGAGTTTCACAATTTGAGTTGAATTACTGAAATAAATGAACTTTTCCACGACATTCTAATTTATTGAGATGCACCTGTACATCTTATCAGAAAATACCCTGATTGACAGAACAGTAACAGTAACAACAGTACAGAGCACACATAAAATGAACGCTTTTAAGAAAAGTTCTAAATAAACATGAAAAGAGAGCTTTAACAACAGTTTTTATTGGTTTTGTATTTGTAAAAATGCATAAAGGCGTTAACCTATTCAAACTGTTTGAGCAACCAAATGTAAAGTTTCCAGCAGAATACAATCCTGAAATAATGCTACGACTCAGAACGTCCCAACAGCCAATGAGACGAGAGGATCTTCATTTCCGAGCGGTGTCATAATTGGCCACAAACCAATCACACGACTCCTTGATGGCTGAAAAATGAAAGGAGTTTATGAATATTCATGTTTTGTTTTGCCAACATCTGATCTGCCAGCTTTCATTAGCAGGCGCTTACCTGTTCTGAATGGTGTGAACTTGAAGTCTGGGAGGTATTGACGTAGTTTGGTGTTGCTGGCGGTTTTCTTGAACTGACCGTCTGCTTTACTAGTGTCAAACTGAGAGCAGGAAGTTAAGGTTCAACAGAAATGACGTTCATGCAAAGATGAATATTCTGTCATCATTTACTCACCCTCATGTTAAGACTTTCTTACAGATGGTGACTTGTACTGTCAAGCATGATAAAAGCACCATAAAAGTATCATAAAAGTAGCCCATACTTTGTACAAAGAGCAGACTGAAATTTAATGTTGTTATTGACAGAAAATGTTCCACTCAGCTGCAACTCTGAAATCTCGCTATCACTATTGTTTGATGTCAAAGACGAGACCTGTGAGAACCAATGACATTTGATATCATCAATGTTAAACAGAGCACGCCTTGATGCACCATATCTGAAAGCGCGCGCCTTTTCTATATGACTTCAGAATGTGGAATTAATCAGACAACTTGTAGGGATTTTTGTTGTTGTTTTTTATTGTACATTTTCCGAGCTTGACAGCCCCAAGTCCCCATTATGAGAAAAAGCCTCCAGGACATGAGATCTAGAGCTAGAACGATATATCGGTTTTACCTATTAATCGGTGCCGATGGTTGCTCTTTGGAACTATTGGTTATCGGCAAAAATAAAAACAATCACTGACAGCTCGTAGTTGCTGTATCTAAATCTGTAATCATTTATAATATTCATCCATATTTTTATCCTCAGTTCAATGCATATTTTGTCATTTTGATTAGATAATAAAGTGTTCTAAATTGAAGTGAGGGCATGAAAAGAAAAATGCTACTATATAGAAACGTGCCTTGTCAGCACATACATTGTGTCTCCAACTTCAGACCATGTGGATAATAGTAAAAAGATATATATATATATATATATATATATATATATATATATATATATATATATATATAAACACCGATCAGCCACAACATTAAATCCACCTGCCTAATATTGCGCCAAAACAACGCCAACCCGCATCTCAGAATAGCATTCGGACACGCTATTCTTCTCATCACAGTTGTACAGAGTGGTTATCTGAGTTACCGTAGACTTTTCAGTTCAAACCATTCTGGCCATTCTCTGTTGACCTCTCTCATCAACAAGGCGTTTCCGTCCACAGAACTGCCGCTCACTGGATGTTTTTTTGTTTTTGGCACCATTCTGAGTAAATTCTAGAGACTGTTGTGTGTGAAAATCCCAGAAATACTCAAACCAGCCCATCTGGCACCAACAAACATGCCATGGTCCAAATCCCTGAGATTTGAGACACACATGTTTTCCCCATTCTGATGGTTGATGTGAACATTAACTGAAGCGCCTGACCCGTATCTGCATGATTTTATGCACTGCACTGCTGACACACGATTGGCTGATTAGATAATCGCTTGGATGATTATTGGTGCCAGACGGGCTGGTTTGAGTATTCGTGTAACTGCTGATCTCCTGGGATTACCTATTGTGTTTTACAGAAGAAAGAAAGTCGTATGGGTTTGGGACAATATGAGGTTAAATAAATGACAGAATTTTCTCAGAATCACACATTAATGCCCATAGTAAGGCAACTTTTGCTAGTGTTAGTGCAGATATATTTAAAATCTTAGTTTTTGCTAAATACCATCCATCCATTATTTTATTTAACAAACGTTCTTGATGTTAAATTCTATTTAGCTCTTCAATCAAAAATAGTAGAATAGTAGGAATTTTTTTTTAAAAGTAAAACCAAAACACTATGTAAAACCTTACTGTCGTCACTAACAGGATTAACATTAAATATTGAGTATAAAATATAAGATGCCATAAGATCACCATGAGAGTAAAGTTGAGTTCAGTGTCGTCAGTCCACTGTTTTTGTGTAAAAGGATACAATCACTTGACCTTTGAACTCCAGTGCTTCAACCACAGCGTCTGCAGCTTCTTTTATCGACACCTCATCCTCTTCTCCAACTGGAAAGAACAGAAGAGAGACAGACTCAAGACTATTATTGGAATCCTTTGCTCAAGAAAAACAAAATATATATTTTCTGATTTCATTTCCACCATTAAGAAATGTCAGCCATATTGGATTTTTTGCAAAAACCTACCAAAGACTTTGCTGTTTGCCCGAGTCCCAGTATCAATTATTATCAAAAACCTCTTGATCAACAATATATTTCTCATTGTTATAGCGCCACCAAGAGGCCAAGCCCCGCCAAAATTGGCATGTGACCTCAGATTGAGCGATTGCATAAGTGTACCAAATTTTGTGAAAATAGCTCATTGCATTCAAACATTATAGCCATTTAAGTAAAAATGGCCACGACCACTACTTTTGGCTGGCCATGGCCATTCAGGGTATCTGTAGGTGTCAGCTCATCCAATTTAATCCTTTTTAATACCCTTTTCAAAAATATAAAGACTTGCTCGTTACTTCAATCACTATCGGGGTTAATGCATATATTTACCCACCACTAGATGCAACATGAATTCACATGAATTAAAATGACACGTTGCTAATGCGAGAGTAAAGGGATGGTTCGATGCTGTATGCTTACTGTGTATATTTTTACGCAGACATCTACAGTAGTTATTAAAGTCCATTACTTATGCTTATGTTCATTACTATACACAAGGTACCTCGAATGGACGTCACTCCAAAAATCTTACATAAACATCCATTTGTTTTTGTTTTTTAGTGCACTCACTGAGGCTCTCGTCAATCATGAGCACAAATGGCCCTGCATTACTGACACTACCAACAAGCTTCTCCTTGAACTAGACCAAATCAAATTATATATGCTGTCATACCACACGTGAAACATTTTGCTTTATCTGAGCTCTATTTGAGCTATATTGGGGAACACTGTTTGAAAAAGCTGGCAAATATCTTCGTTCAACCTGAAAGAGTATTACCACTGTTCTGAGACACCACATAACTTCAGCCTGCAATGAATCAGTCACTGTTTATTTATTTGCACCAACACAACACTTTTGGCTTTATAAAAAGCAGTATTTACCAACATACTGTATATTTTGTGTACATTTTTGTGAATTAACAGTATGTGCAAAATGTAAAGTACAATTCACTCACTTTTTTGGAACCCATTTGAATATTATTTTATTATATTATTAATAATATTATCATCGTGGGTTCCTTTCAAGTTTATTATTATAATATAACATTTTATTATTATAATTTTGAGGAGAATTGTTTTATATCATAGTAATATATTTCTGTAGTATTTACTTCACCTTCACTTGAAGCCTTTATTTTGGCGTAAATGGCCGTGTATTTTTAAAGGTTTACATTGATTAGGGGTCCTGGGTAGCTCAGTGAGTATTGACGCTGACTACAACCCCTGGAGTCGCGTGTTCGAATCCAGGCCGTGCTGAGTGACTCCAGCCAGGTCTCCTAAGCAACCAAATTGGCCCGGTTGCTAGGTAGAGTAGAGTCACATGGGGTAACCTCCTCGTGATTGCTATAATGTGGTTCTCGCTCTCAGTAGGGCGTGTGGTGAGTTGTGCGTGGATGCCACGGAGAATAGCGTGAAGCCTCCACACGCGTTACATCTCCGCGGAAACGCGCTCAACAAGCCACACGATTGACGGTCTCAGACGTGGAGGCAACTGAGATTCCTCCTCCGCCACCTGGATTGAGGCGAGTCACTACGCCAC
Organism: Myxocyprinus asiaticus; assembly: GCF_019703515.2. Lineage (NCBI taxonomy): Eukaryota > Metazoa > Chordata > Actinopteri > Cypriniformes > Catostomidae > Myxocyprinus > Myxocyprinus asiaticus. The sequence goes on along the minus strand of NC_059362.1, from coordinate 45,995,141 downwards.
CACAAGGACTTAGAGCGCATTGGGAATTGGGCATTCCAAATTGGGGAGAAAAGGGGAGAAAATCAAAAACAAAACCCCCCCCCCCCAAAAAGTTCCTCTTTAATGGTGCGTGACAGATTGCGGTAGCTGGCCATTGAAACAGAACGGGGAACAACACTCTCTCTCTCCAACTTATAGCATGAATAAACCTCTGAGGCTATGTTGAAAGATACGGTACAACTTCGTGAAATGTGTCTTCTCTCATGTAATCGCCCAGTATGTTAATGTTGAAATGACAATGGAGAAATTGAATGGGGAATATCTCGAGCCCCGGAGCAGCACTTACAGGATCAGCGCATATATACACTGAACGTACACGTGAAAATTGCATACCCACTCTATCCTCTGCTATCTGCGAGGCATGAACGGTTTTCATTCAACCTTACGGCCCAAGGAGGGAAATGTTCAAACAAAAAAAAATGTATACCTTGGGTATTGCAATTTAAGACTTTTTAATACTTTTGAGTGGCCTTATTTTTCACCAAATTGATTTAATACCTTTTAATACTTTTTAATGACCCGCAGATACCCTGCCATTTTTCCTTACATGGCTATAACGTTTGAACGCAATGAGCTATTTTCTCAAAATTTGGTACACATATGTAATGGCTCAATCTGAGGTCACATGCCAATTTCGGCTGGGCTCGGCCTCTTGGTGGTGCTATAACAATGACAAAGACATGTATCTTGTTTCAGTGTTTTGAAAGTGATCTTGGGCTTTACAACTTCTGCTGAAACAGACAGGAAATGAGTAGTGAGTACCCGACAGTATGATGGGCTCCACCTCGTCATACTCCCTCAGAACCCAGAGAAACAGACGAGCCAGATCCAGAGAATAGATGAACTGCCGCAGAGGCCGACCAGAACCCCAAACCTCAAGAGATTTACCTTCCTCTTCAACACACACACACACACACACACACACACACAGAAAAATACACAATTAACATGTGAGTAGCTCTGAAAACATAATCTTTCGAATTACCTAGGGAACCCTGCGTTTTGCACTACAGTAAAGAGAATTTGAATGAAAATGTGCTTTAATTGTCATGAAAATAATGTCACAATGCAAACAAGCTTAATAGTCAGTCTATAGGCTTCATTTTCTTAATGCAAAATTTCTTTAGATGTAAGGGTGAAATCTGACACAGACATGCTCTTCACGAGATTCTTCCAGAAATGTTTATCTGTGGTAAACATGTCTCACTCTTTGCCAGGTAAGTCTTGTGTATCAATCCTGGCAGCACGTGACCGTCATCAATGTTGAAGTTATCGTGGGGGCCAAAGACGTTTGTGGGGATCACAGCTGTGTACCGATGACCATACTGCTGAAAACATGCCCTAATATACAGAAAGACATACATATTAATTTCTGACGTTTCTAAAAACAAACATCATGAAAATACATCACATACTCTACTAAAACACTTTCAAGAAATAATGTCAATAATGTCAAAAATCTCATGACCAAAACACATGACATGTCCCAAAGAGAGTGATCTGACCTGTTGTGGACATCTATCATGCGTTTAGCATACGCATAACCAAAATTAGACTCATGCGGAGGACCGTTGTGGATCTGAGACACAGAGGGAAAAAAATGTTTGTAGATGTAGTCACTAAGTCACAAAAATAAATTATGGACATTGCAAACTATGGTGCCTTGATGCTGCCAAGTAATTAGAAAATAAAAAAAGGCAAGTCTGACTTAATATCTCACAATTGTGACTATTTCTCATACTACTGAGATATAAACTCACAAATTGCAATTTATTTTATATCACAATTATATCAAAATTGCGATTTTGCACAATTGCAATTGTGACTTAATATCTCACAATTGTGAATTTCTTTAGCTTAATTTCAAGATATAAACTCGCATTTTAGTTTATAATTTATCACGCAACTGCAAGAAATAAAGTAAAAATTGCGGGATATAAAGTCAAAATTGCGAGTTATAAAAGGCAGAAATGTGGGAAATAAAAGTTGGAATTGTGACGTAAAATATTATTATAATGTACAGTTGTGCTCAAAAGTTTGCACACCCTGGCAGAAATTGTGAAATTTTGGCATTGATTTTGAAAATATGACTGATCATGCAAAAACAGTGTCTTTTATTTAAGGATAGTGATCATATGAAGCCATTTATTATCACATAGTTGTTTGGCTCCTTTTTAAATCATAATGATAACAGAAATCACCCAAATGGCCCTGATCAAAAGTTTACATACCCTTGAATGTTTGGCCTTGTTACAGACACACAAGGTGACACACACAGGTTTAAATGGCAATTAAAGGTTAATTTCCCACACCTGTGGCTTTTTAAATTGTTATTAGTGCCTGTGTATAAATAGTCAATGAGTTTGTTAGCTCTCACGTGGATGCACTGAGCAGGCTAGATACTGAGCCATGGGGAGCAGAAAAGAACTGTCAAAAGACCTGCGTAACAAGGTAATGGGACTTTATAAAGATGGAAAAGGATATAAAAAGATATCCAAAGCCTTGAAAATGCCAGTCAGTACTGTTCAATCACTTATTAAGAAGTGGAAAATTCAGGGATCTCTTGATACCAAGCCAAGGTCAGGTAGACCAAGAAAGATTTCAGCCACAACTGCCAGAAGAATTGTTCGGGATACAAAGAAAAACCCACAGGTAACCTCAGGAGAAATACAGGCTGCTCTGGAAAAAGACGGTGTGGTTGTTTCAAGGAGCACAATATGACGATACTTGAACAAAAATGAGCTGCATGGTTGAGTTGCCAGAAAGAAGCCTTTACTGCGCCAATGCCACAAAAAAGCCCGGTTACAACATGCCCGACACCACCTTGACATGTCTCACAGCTTCTGGCACACTGTAATTTGGAGTGACGAGACCAAAATAGAGCGTTATGGTCACAACCATAAGCGCTATGTTTGGAGAGGGGTCAACAAGGCCTATAGTGAAAAGAATACCATCCCCACTGTGAAGCATGGTGGTGGCTCACTGATGTTTTGGGGGTGTGTGAGCTCTAAAGGCACGGGGAATCTTGTGAAAATTGATGACAAGATGAATGCAGCATGTTATCAGAAAATACTGGCAGACAATTTGCATTCTTCTGCACGAAAGCTGCGCATGGGATGCTCTTGGACTTTCCAGCGCAACAATGACCCTAAGCACAAGGCCAAGTTGACCCTCCAGTGGTTACAGCAGAAAAAGGTGAAGGTTCTGGAGTGGCCATCACAGTCTCCTGACCTTAATATCATCGAGCCACTCTGGGGAGATCTCAAACGTGCGGTTCATGCAAGACGACCAAAGACTTTGCATGACCTGGAGGCATTCTGCCAAGACGAATGGGCAGCTATACCACATGCAAGAATTTGGGGCCTCATAGACAACTATTACAAAAGACTGCACGCTGTCATTGATGCTAAAGGGGGCAACACACAGTATTAAGAACTAAGGGTATACAGACTTTTGAACAGGGGTCATTTCAGTTTTTTCTTTGATGCCATGTTTTGTTTTATGATTGTGCCATTCTGTTATAACCTACAGTTGAATATGAATCCCATAAGAAATAAAAGAAATGTGTTTTGCCTTCTCACTCATGTTTTCTTTAAAAATGGTGCATATATTACCAATTCTCCAAGGGTATGCAAACTTTTGAGTACAACTGTATAATATATCACGCAACCAAAAGAAAGTCAAAATTGATAAATATAAAGTTGAAATTGCGAGAAATAACCAGAAACTGCAAAATATCTCACAATTGCAACTTTATTTCTCATACTACTGAGATATAAACTCGCCATTTAGTTTATCACAATTATATCAAAATTACGAGAAATAAAATCGGAAATTGCAAGATATAAAGAAACAATTGTGAGAAATACGCTACAATTGCGACTTAATATCTTACAACTGCGAATTTATTTCACGTAATTTCAAGATATAAACTCGCATTTCAGTTTATAATTTATCACGCAACTGCAAGAAATAAAGTAAAAATGTTCAGATATAAAGGCAGAAATTCCAAGAAATAATCCGAAACTGCTAAATATCTCACAATTGTGACTTTATTTCTTGAACTACAGATATATAAACCTGCAATTTAGTTTATATCACAATTATATCAACATTGCGAGAAATAAAATTGGAAATTGCAAGATATAAAGGCGCAATTGTGAGAAATAGTTGCAATTGCGACTTTATTTCTCGTAATTCCGAGAAATAAAAAATCACAATTTAGTTTATGATATATTAAGCAACTGCAAGAAATAAAGTCGAAATTGAGAGATACAAAGTCGAAATTACAATTGTGAGATGAAAATCCGCAATTGCAAGGTTTTTAAACTTTATCTCGCAAATATATGGTGCCTTGATCCCGCCATGGAATAAAAAAAAAAAAAAGGTAAGTCTGCAATTGCATGAAATAAAGTCAGAACTGTGAGATAAAAAGTATTTTTAATTGTTTTATTCCGAGACGGTATGCAGCTTCTATAGCAAACAGACTAATATTTAACATTTAACAATACAACAACTGTGTGTGTGTGTGTGTGTGTGTGTGTGAGAGAGTGTTTGTGAGAGAGTGTGTGTGTGAGTGAGTGTGTGTGTGTGTTTGTGTGTGTGTGAGAGTGTGTATGAGAGTGTGTGTGTGTGTTTGTGTTTATGTGAGAGTGTGTGTGTGAGTGTGTGTGAGAGTGTGTGTGAGAGTGCGTGTGTGTGTGTGAGAGAGAGAGAGAGAGAGAGTGAGTGTGTGTGTGTGAGAGAGAGAGAGTGAGTGTGTGTGTGTGTGTGTGTGTGAGAGAGAGAGAGAGAGTGAGTGTGTGTGTGTGTGTGTGTGTGTGAGAGAGAGTGAGTGTGTGTGTGTGTGTGTGTGAGAGAAAGAGTGAGTGTGTGTGTGTTTGTGTGTGTGTTTGCGTGTAAGAGTGTGTGTGTGTTTGTGTGTGTGTTTGCGTGTGAGATTGTGTGTGTGTGTGTCGCACGTCGGAGAATGAGGAGGCTTACCGCAGCCTTCACTCGGAGGTTCGGAGAGCCGTGAGGTGCTGCAAGGATGGGTGGTGGTCGCGGGTTACTGAGGAGATGGAGTCTGACTCAGCGGCCCGTGATCACAAAATCGCTCTTTAATTACATCAAAAAAGTAACCTGCAGCGCGACACCTATTACCATCATTAGGGGAAAGAACGGTGATCCAATCTCCGACCCCCAAGAACAGGTTTGCAGATTTGCTGAGCATTTCTGTGAGGTCCTGTGGGAGGGGAAATCCCTCAGCCAGGAAAACAACGTGGGACAAAGTGGGGAGGAAGTCACAAAACTGGAGGAAGAAGTCACCCCCTGTGAGTGGTTGGCTGGGGTGCCATCAGTTGAGGAAGTACTGAAGGCGATCCAGAGTCCGAGACCGGGAAAGGCAGAGATGATCTCCCAGGCGAAATGCTGAGGGAGGGTGGCATTTGTGCACAGACTGCCCTACATGACATCATAACAACAGTCTGGACCACTGGATGGGTTCCGCAGGATTGGAAGGATGCCTTGGTGGTCCCCCTCTTTAAGAAAAGGGACCGCAAAGACTGTAACAACTACAGGGGCATCTCACATCTCAGTGTGCCGGGAAAGGTCCTGGCAAGGATTATTCAATATCGCCTCGCTAGACACGCTGAGGGGAGGCTTGCGGAGCCCCAGTGCGGTTTCAAGAAAGGGCGGTCCTGCACGGATTCCATATTTTCTGTCCATCTGCTACAGCAGAGGTGTAGGTAATTCCAACAAGACCTACATCTCTGCTTTATTGACCTGGTCAAGGCCTATGATACCACCAGTAGGCCTGGGCTCTGGGTTGTTCTTCGTGCTTTTGAAGTCCCTGACCCTCTGCTCACGATCATTAAGGACCTTCATGATGGTGAGCGGGCCTGGGTAAAATTACGTGGCTGGGAGTCAGAGCCATTCCCTGTACACCTTGGGGTGCGACAGGGATGTCCTCTTGCTCCCACATTATTTAACATCTATTTTGACCACGTAGTGCGTGAAGCCTTCAATAGATGTACGGTCTGGTGAGCTCCTCCGGCAGGCAAGGCTGCGTTGGCTGGGCCATGTAGCCTGCATGCCCAGCCACCGCATGCCTAAACAGCTTTTGTTCGGACGGATTGAGGGGGCTAAATGGGTGCAGCACAGGTTAGAGAGGAGATGGAGTGATGTGGTACAGGAGGATCTGGAGCTGAGTGGACATGCCGCTGACTGGTACCAGCGGTGTCAAGATCGGCCTCTGTGGAGGAGGCTCGTGATGGACACTACTGGGCAGTTGGAGGCAGTCGCCCTCCAACAACAACGGAGGGCAGAGGAGCAACGCTCACAACATCGAGCGGAGTGTCGGGTGGCTAAAGCACAGAAAGTTGGCACAGGTGGTCGATCAGCCAGTCGACCCATGGCACCTGGGTCTGCCCCGTGACCTCCTGCCAGCAGGCTTTCGACACGTCATGTGGCCTCAAGGTGCACATAGCCTGGCACAAGCGTCGTGGTGACGTCACTGGTTGTTGTTATTGTGAGAGTGTGTTTGTGTGTGTGTGTGTGAGTGTGTGTGTGTGTGTGTGTGTGTGTGTGTGTGTGTTTGTGTGAGAGTGTTTTACCATGCTCTCATCTATGGGGTAGGTGGTTTTGTCTGGGAAAATACATGTGGACAAACAGGAAACGACCTTCACCACCCCGAACTCATGAGCCGCCTGCAGCACGTTGTCATTTATGTAAACATTATTCCTCTAAAACAACAAACAAACAGAGTCAACAAACAGTTCAGTTATTCATCTGTGTATTTAATAAGCTTAACAATTACCCAGAAGTCCAGGTTCTGCCTCATGTTTCTGAAGAGTCCGCCCACCATGGCAGCCAAATGAATGACGTGTGTCGGACGATGTTTCCGGAAAAGTGTTCGTGTCTCTTCAGCGCTCCTAAAAGAACAATTGTAACGTATTTTAGAGCTGAGCTTTACAAGAACATTTATATTCACAAAAGAAATAGGGCTGCACAATTAATCAAAAGAAAATTATTGAGATTACATTTACGGCTGCCGCAATGAACTAATCATGAAAAGTGTCAATTCCAGTTTGCAACATTGAGCATTCACAACGAATCACAAACATGTCCGTTGTGCGCATGAATGCAATGATGAATCATAGTGTTTAGATCAATCTCGGCCCACACACACAATCTGTCCTTTTTGGCATCTTCTGTGCTGATTTTGCTGGAAAATCTACACAATTTTGCAGAATGTATTTAAACATGGTTAAACTGCTAACTCCTACCCTACTTCAGTCTTAATGGCTGCTGAAGGTATTATCAAATTAGCTAACATATTTAACCCTCCTATTGTCTTAAGTAACGGCACCCTCCTTTTGTCCTTCGGGTCATTTTTGACCGGTATTGAAAACAATTAGAAATGCATACATTCTTGATTAGTTTACATCAATATTATATTGATGTAAACTTTATTATATTATATATACTGAATATTAATGGAGTAACCCTCCTATTGCGTTCGGGTCATTTTTGACCCGGTATATAATAATTTTAGTACGGGAACCAAACATTGTGACTGTCAAGACTATCAAAATACATGTAATAAATTCTTTATTTTTTTAATAAAACAGTTTAAGAGGTATAACCATTTAAAAAAAACCTGTTACCTCTTTTGCATCCGCGGGTCAATTTTGACCCAGGCATCAAACGTGGCTTTACACATGATATTATGTAGATATTTTTTGTACATCTATGAATTAGATTTTTTTCTTATAAACACTTCACTTACATTTAGCCTCTTTCCCAAACTCTCTCACACACATTTTGTGTCTCATTGGGACACACACACATACAGTCACACACAGACAGACACACACACACACACACATCACAAACAGACATGACAGATGAAACAACAGGGTTGAGAAGGTTACTTTTAAAAAGTATTCCGCTACAGATTACAGAATACATGCTGTAAAATGTCATTTGTAACATATTCCGTTGGATTACTCAAGGTCAGTAATGTAATCTAAATACTTTGGATTACTTCTTCAGCACTGGCAGATTTTTTCACTACTTTTGACTATAAACAAATAAATAAAGAAAATACACTTCACTGAAAAAAATACATTAAGCCTAAATATCTTATGTGGTTAAAAACCTCTTTTTATGCTCATATGTGGATTCTGTTTGTAAGGGGGAGGCCACCCAATGGCCCAAGGACGGTATCATGCGCGTTCTGTCTTATCGTGTGCATTGAGTTTAAGTTGTTTCGTTAACTTAAACGAATCAGCCACCAAATGTACTCATCATATTTCAAGGCGTCCAGCAAGGTCTTGATGCAGTTGTAATCCTCTTTGAGGTGCACCGAGTGAGCCAGGGAAGAGACGGGTACTTGTTACCATTATGGACCAGCACAGCTTTGAGGCTCCTGGATGAGCTGTCAATGAAGAGGCGCCACTCATTCTGGTTACAGGCGATTCCGATTGCCTCAAACAGACTGGTCACTTTGTGGCAGAAGCAGAGCCCATCTTGACGGGTGAAGAAGCCGGAAAAAGGTTGGTGAGGCTTCCTCTGATCTGCGACTTGCACACTCTCATCCAACAAGTTCCACTACTTGAGCCTAGACGTCAAAAGCTCGGCACTGGACTTGGTGAGACCAAGATCTCTAATCAAGTCGTTGAGGTCTTTTTGGTTGGGGTAGTATGGGTTTCTCTCCTCAGCTCCACCTCTGAAATTGTCATCTGGATCTACAAAATCTTCCTCGCTCTCTGACTTGCTGCTCTCTTCTAAAGACGACTGCTCTCTCTCCGGAGGAGTGGGTACGGGGAGCTCATGGCAGTGTGGCACCGGGGCGATGGATGAAGGAAGGTCCGGATACGTGATAGCAGGTGCATTCTTGCCAGTCCGATGTTTGGAAGGGTCCACCACGCAGAAGTAGCAGTTGCTTGAGGGGTCAGTGGGTTCCCGCAAAATTCTTGGGATAGCGAACTTCATGGCTCTCTTTTCCCCTCTGTACCATCCTACAAAAATACATTTATTTCACCCATGACTAATGTGTAAGAGATTCTCGCAACATTTCACATATGATCTATGATATTTTTACATTGAAAATTGTAAAACAATTTAAAATTAACAAATTTTATAACATAAAATTCCGAGCAACAATTGTCCATCTTACCTTCCAGAGTTTTTTTTGCAGTGCTCGCAGGTGAAATGAGGTGCCCAGGGTTTGTCTTGATCCCTGACAGGCATGCCGAAATATGCCATGTAGGCCTCACACATCTTAGCAGATGCTTCCACAGAGTCTTGATAAACTGGCTGCAGACATAGCAAAATGCGTCTGCCAGATGCTTGCAGCCTCTTGATGCCATCTCAGAAAAATGCAGATATGTATCCACTTAGGCAGCTGGAACTAAACTGAACCGGTGGGCTTAAGGCCCCTGTATTTACATTTACGCATTTGGCAGATACTTTTTATCCAAAGCAACTTACAGTGCACTTATTATAGGGACAATCCCCCTGGAGCAACCTGGAGTTAAGTGCCTTGCTCAAGGACACAATGGTGGTGGCTCTGGGGATCGAACCAGCAACCTTCTGATTACCACTTATGTGCTTTAGCCCACTATGCCACCACCACTCCACTAGTAGTATTTATACTACCATTTACAGTGGTGTGAAAAAGTGTTTGCCCCCTTCCTGATTTCTTATTGTTTTTTGCATGTTTGTCACACTTAAATGTTTCAGATCATCAAACAAGTTTAAATATTAGTCAAAGATAACACAAGTAAACACAAAATGCAGTTTTTAAATGAAGATTGTTATTATTAAGGGAAAACAAAATCCAAACCTACATGGCCCTGTGTGAAAAAGTGTTTGCCCCCTAAACCTAATAACTGGTTGGGCCACCCTTAGCAGCAACAACTGCAATCAAGCGTTTGCGATAACTTGCAATGAGTCTTTTACAGCGCTGTGGAGGAATTTTGGCCCACTCATCTTTGCAGAATTGTTGTAATTCAGCCACATTGGAGGGTTTTCGAGCATGAACTGCCTTTTTAAGATCATGCCACAGCATCTCAATAGGATTCAGGTCAGGACTTTGACTAGGCCACTCCAAAGTCTTCATTTTGTTTTTCTTCAGCCATTCAGAGGTGGACTTGCTGGTGTGTTTTGGATCATTGTCCTGCTGCAGAACCCAAGTTCGCTTCAGCTTGAGGTCACGAACAGATGGCCGGACATTCTCCTTCAGGATTTTTTGGTAGACAGCAGAATTCATGGTTCCATTTATCACAGCAAGTCTTCCAGGTCCTGAAGCAGCAAAACAGCCCCAGACCATCACACTACCATCACCATATTTTACTGTTGGTATGATGTTCTTTTTCTGAAATGCGGTGTTACTTTTACGCCAGATGTAATGGGACACGCACCTTCCAAAAAGTTCAACTTTTGTCTCATCAGTCCACAGAGTATTTTCCCAAAAGTCTCGGGGATCATCAAGATGTTTTCTGGCAAAAATGAGACGAGCCTTAATGTTCTTTTTGCTCAGCAGTGGTTTTCGTCTTGGAACTCTGCCATGCAGGCCATTTTTGCCCAGTCTCTTTCTTATGGTGGAGTCATGAACACTGACCTTAACTGAGGCAAGTGAGGCCTGCAGTTCTTTGGATGTTGTTGTGGGGTCTTTTGTGACCTCTTGGATGAGTCGTCGCTGCGCTCTTGGGGTAATTTTGGTCGGCCGGCCACTCCTGGGAAGGTTCACCACTGTTCCATGTTTTCGCCATTTGTGGATAATGGCTCTCACTGTGGTTCTCTGGAGTCCCAAAGCTTTAGAAATGGTTTTATAACCTTTTCCAGACTGATAGATCTCAATTACTTTCTTTCTCATTTGTTCCTGAATTTCTTTGGATCTCGGCATGATGTCTAGCTTTTGAAGATCTTTTGGTCTACTTCACTTTGTCAGGCAGGTCCTATTTAAGTGATTTCTTGATTGAGAACAGGTGTGGCAGTAATCAGGCCTGGGTGTGGCTAGAGAAATTGAACTCAGGTGTGATAAACCACAGTTAAGTTATGTTTTAACAGGTGGGGCAAACACTTTTTCACACAGGGCCATGTAGGTTTGGATTTTGTTTTCCCTTAATAATAACAACCTTCATTTAAAAACTGCATTTTGTGTTTACTTGTGTTATCTTTGACTAATATTTAAACTTGTTTGATGATCTGAAACATTTAAGTGTGACAAACATGCAAAAAAATAAGAAATCAGGAAGGGGGCAAACACTTTTTCACACCACTGTATATTACTGGAAAGTTCTAGAAGTTACTCCAAGTTTACTCAGCACTGAATCTATCTGGAATGTTCTGGAAAAAAGGTGAATTTCAAAATATCACTGTCCTGGTCACAAAAGCAAAGTTTGTGGGGAATAATAGCCATTTTCTATACTTTTGAGGCATAAGCAATTAAGAAATAACACTTACTACCCAGGAACCAAAAATTATTACATTTGGTTCATCGTATTTAACTCTATTTCATATTTGCACCCGTTCATTCGGATTCCTGTCGCTTAGAGAATCTCGCACCGGCCATGTACGCGAATCTCACGGTCACAAACACGTCAGTATTGGTCATTATTGGTCATTAGACAGAGGTAATTAACTAAATACTAATTAGATGGCTGCTCATGCTTGCTCTTTTATCTAAAAGTATTTGTATATTTTGTTTAGTCCCCTTAGATAGTAGACACTTAATTAGAGTAACATTATTTCTACACAGACGTCATGACCACTAAACTTTACAAATATAGACCAACAATACCCAAGTTAAAACTAGCTTTATATAATCATGCCATAGTTTCCTATGTACACTTAGCTAGAAAATATTACAATAACCAGAGGTTTAGACTTCACCCTATTTAGGCTTGGTCGACAACTTCATGTTGTCCTAAACAGAAATTTAATAACGAGCCTGTACACTCGAAGTACACTAGAACTAATGCCAATCTGTTAGTCGGAGCTCTAGAGTCTCAGTCGGTGTGCCCCATGCTCCACTCAGAACTGAGCTTTAGTCCGCTACTAACCTGGTCGTAGATTTCCGGAAACATGGATTTAACGTAATCTACTAAAGACAATAATTTCAGAGTAGGTCAGAATAAACTCAAATGTAACAATTTATTTACCAGGCAAAATAATACATTCATCAATTCAAATTAGACAATAATAAGTCAAATTTAATAAGAAATAAGAATTGCATACCTGGTAGAGAAAACGACATGCAGCAATTGTGTGGGATATCTGACTACAGACTCCCCGAGCTCCTTTGCCATCTCTCCTTAAATACCAAACGATCCTACTGTTATTTCAGATGTTTGATGTTATTCAGGATTTGGTTTACAATTTATGGGGTTGTAAGTAGACCTTTTAAACTTGTGATTGAGTAGGTCGTTTGATGTTTACAAAGAATGCACCTAATCTGCATACAGCATATGGTTCCTGTGAGAGATCTGGGAGGGGCATGTCCCAGATAGAATACAGTATTTTACTAAGTTCTTAAATCTTACTTGTGATTTGACTTTGCTGAAAGTGAATGAGACCGTTTTACCAGTTGCACTGAGACCTCTTGAATGATACCAAACATGTATGATCAGAAAACCTTTTACATTACAGAACAGGATAAGTCATAACTTAGGGTGTGTTCACACTTGTAGTTCGGTTCTCTTGGTCCAGACCAAAAAAGAAAATGATACATTTAGTTCTGGTTCACTTAGCGTTCACACTGGCATTTTTAACACCGAACCTAACGATACAAAACAAAAGGCATCAGGAAAAAGTCACAACCTGATTGGACAGCTTTTATGACGTATATTTTGATCCCAGTGCCATTAAAGCATAAAATCATGAATTCTGTGATATTATGCTTTCATTCCAAAGCCCTGGCTTCAAAATTTACATGCTTAATATTTTCCACCAGATGGCGCCATTTTTCTCATGTTTAGCCTATGGAGCAAATACAAGCTTTTCCCCTATTCTCTGTTTGCTGTATTATAGAGCACTGCAGAACAACTGAATAAATGATGCAGATAAAATTGTGTGGGTGTGTTGGTATGGATGTCAGAGTGTGTTTTGTAAATGTGTATTGAGAAATGTGTGTGTGTGTGTTTGTGTGTGAGTGTGTGTTAGTGTGTGTTTGTGTGTGAGTGTGTGTGTGTGAGTGTGTGTGTGTGTGTGTGTGTGTGTGAGAGAGAGAGAGTGTGTGAGAGAGTGTATGTTTAAAAAACAACAGTGTCTTTATGTAAACAAACTGGCATTTAAAGGGTTAAAATCCTGACAATGAATGAATATTTGGTAGTTATGATCAGGACTGATGTTGGTTAAAATATTTAACTAATTTAAAGTGGAAAATAATATTAATATATAATATTATAATAGCAGTTTTTTGACATTGACATTTTTGTCCTCTGAGTACCTCTGAGTAACTTTTTTAAATTGACACACAAGGGTTAAATTCCTTGATATTTCCAGACAGAGTTCAGCTCATTGATCAAATCAAGACCACTGAGTGACTGATGTTCTAAGAGTTTCTGTAATAGTTAGAAAACATCTTACATGAGATTGGCATCTCTGGAGGAAAGAAATATCCACTCCTCTCCTTCTTTTCCTCCTCCTTCATCCTTTACCACCCGCTCTATCGCTCGCCCCACCAGTCCACTGCCACCCGTCACCAACACACGCATCGCTCCAGCCTGACACTCCATCTGACACAGAGAGAAATAGAGAGAGAAGTTATATAACAACTACAGGAAGGATTGTAATTTATCTATTTATCTATAATCAATTTTGACTTTAATGCAAGATAATATGCAAAAAAAAGTACCATGGTATTACTATGTTTTTGGACATTGTACTATAGTAATAATTGTATTTTATGGATAGTTACCAACTACAGTATATAACAAATGCTCCTCTCTTATATATATATATATATATATATATATATATATATATATATATAAACTTCCTCTCCCTACTGATTACAACAAACTACTGAAAGCTGAAACTCAGTAAATCAAGTTAAACCAGTGACGCGCCCTTAAACACAACACAAAACTGGTGAGGTGTCAATATATGCATTAGAACAAGACCAAAAGACGAAAGGATACAATCAGGATCTATATATTAACACTTTTAATATAATATTAAAATAATTTAAGCATTATTATTACTAAATAAAACATTTATTACAATACATACAAATATAATAAATCAATAACATTAATACAATTATATATAAATACATGTTAGAATTATATTTGTAATATTTTTCGTCATTTTCACAAAGTACATAATTTATAAAGTCAGATTAACCTCAAATGAATGAATTTACATTTACATTATACACTCTTTATGAGCTCACGTAAGATTAATATGAGATTTTCTTGGAGCAAAAGTGTCTTTAAATGTGTGTAAAGAATCTAAACAAAGTAAACCAGTTAAATCAGATGAATAATCGTGCGTTTTTAGGTGAATATTTGATAAAGTTTTAGAAGTTCCTGTACCTGCTCACCGGTGCGATGTGTCGCACTTCCTGGTTCTTTCACTGTTAGTTCTGTGACGTTAGAGCAGAGAGAGTTTGCGCATGCGCTCCCTCTGCTGGACTGGAGCAGTACTGCGCTCCCTATCCTTAACAGTGAGTGGAAGTGACGCCCCCTTTTGGAGTTGGTGAAAGCCCGTTTTGTAGTAACCCCGCCCTCTTTTGGAGATTTCGCCCCATTTGGAGATATCCGGCCTATAGCTATACCTACTTATCTAAGGCTGTTAAACTAAATAATAATAATTTATTAATATTTAGCATTGTTATGTTTGTTAAAAGTTGTTATAGAAAACTGTTAGAAAGTTTTATATTATATTTAATATTTAATGAAAGTATTTGTTAAAATTAATAATAATAGTAATAATAATCATTTATAAATAGTCATCAGTTATTATCATTACTTCATGTTGTTATTATGTTTGTTAATTTTATTATAGAAAACTGTTAGAAAGTTTGATATTATATTTAATATTTAATTTAACTATCTGATTTCCTAACGAGATGTTAAATGTAAAAATAGTAATAATAATCATTTATAAATATTAATTATTGCTATTATAATTTCTTCCTGCTGTAATTATGTTTGTTAAAGTTTTTATTTAAAAATATTAGAATTTTCCACTTTATTAAGCGTTATAAAGTATATTTATCAATATTATTTTTTCACATGTACTATGTTTTTGTATTAATGTCGTGTTTGATATACTACAATTAGTTATTTTGTTTGCCCATCTGTATTCATAACAACAATGTAAATATAAATCAACATTAATAACATAATAATATCAAAAATATAAAAACATTAATAAAAAAATATTCTTAAATTAAATATATCACTTGATTCAAGATTTTTGTATTTTTTTTAATTTAATATATGCTTATCTTTTTGTGCTACCACTATATCACTTTGGAGAGAAATCATACCGAGATCATGTATATGTAATTTAATGTAATAAATATGTTTTGTATCTGTTTGTACATATAACCATGTGCATGTGTGATGCAGAATAAATGACAGCAGTCAACAAATCCTTTGAACTGTTTAATAAACAATGTTCATTTCGACCATAACGTCCAGAGTAACCTTTGACCTCAGAACAAAAGGGAGATGGTTTATTGACGTCTCAATAAATACGGTAAGACCATGAGAGTAAACCTGTGACAAAAGCACAGCAGAGAAACACCCCTGCAGTACATCACATTTACCCAGAATCCTGCTTGTTGTTGTGTGTGTATGTGTGTGTGTGTATGCTTGTCTCAGGACGTTGGTCACAGTGGCTCACAAACTTCTTAAGACTTTTTTCACTCTTTTATGTTTCCATCAGACCCATAGTCATATTTCTTTAAAACTCTAATTTTATGCTAATGGCTGACTTTTGAGATCTGAACCTAAATGTCTCCAAACATCTGTGGATATTAAAATCTCATATATTCTGTTATTTTGTTTTAGCTTTTTTTACTTGTATTTTTTTACACATTGTTCTGTACATATTAGGACGTGGATATGGTGATCATGGCAGATCGGTGTGTGCGGAGGTGAACAAGCCAAACCAATAAATATATTTGAGTAAATCTCACAAAACATGTTAAGAACATGTCCAGGTCATATTTCACTCCAAAATCAAAACATTAGGTCATTATTGCTCCGCTAGGTTGGGTAAGTTACTCTAAAAAAAGTAATTAATTACTAACTACTAATTACATCTTCTACAGTGTAATTAGATTACTGTACTAATTACTCTGCATTACTTATTAGTAATTACTTTCTAAAACCCTGATCAACCTCGACCAGATGAAAAATACAAGGATAGACATGAAACTGTTCTTTTAATTCTTTCAAATAAATCACATTATTAATTATTCATGAACTGGCCAAAGAATTTAAAGGGGCGGAGTTAAATTAGAAAACATATATTTAAACATTAGACGATTATAAATCCACTATTGTTTTATATAGAATTGTTCTATAATCTTTACAGTATTTAACACAATTACATTAGAAGTAACTGTAATTACTGAAAAATTAAGAGTAATCCCTTACTTTACTTTTACAGTAATTAATTACTTAGTAATGCATTACACCCAACACTGCTTATTACACAGCTACATACCAGATAAATAAACGTATAGACATGATATATTGATTTGCATTGAAATTAGGCCCAAGTTAATATGCAAGCAGAAAGAGATCGCGGAGTCTCTAACCGAGGCTCGCATCAGAGTTTTGATGAACCTGTTGATGTTTATTTTGCGAAAATGGCTGTCTAATTGCTCTTTATCCCACTTAATACATGACTACATGCTAAATAAATAAATGAACATGAAATATCGATTTGAGTTAAAATAATTTTATTGGCTTGTAGAGATCACAGAATGAAACAAGAAGTAGGAAAGATGACTCGCAATACCTGGTTGACCAGTGGATAGCGTGATTTACCAATCAGAATCGAGTGTTCCAGCGAGCTGCGTGATAAGAAACTATATATTTGCATAAAGAAAATAAAGCCTGTTTTTGGACCATTAATAAAAAATAAAAAAAAAAAGCATTATGTATTATTTTTATGACAATTAAAAACACTGCAACCCCAAACTCGCATTATCATAATATGGAAAAAATCCTAATAATCATATAAATAGCCTTCATTTACTTTATGCAAAATATAATTTCTTATTTTTCTTTTGTTTTTGGGGTGAAATATGACCTGGACACATTCCTTGTGAGATCCACCCCTTTTACTCTGTAAATCTCTCTCTCTCTTAAAGGCAGGAATGGGCACAGAGTATCAATATTCTGTGTTTGGCAGTGTGGTAAAGATCATTACAAGCACCAACCCAAATCAGTGTGTGTGCATGTGAATGGGTTTTTTTTGCATGCTTGTAATTTGGGGCTTGTGTGTACAGTATGAGCATTTCGAGCTGAAGTGTGTAATTTTTTTAGTGTTAAAAGCTTAAAGGTGCTGTAAGCGATTTTTTTATGGAAAGGTACGCAAAAACATTTTCCTACTCCCTGAGAGATATTACTAAAATAAGTGTTGTAAGATATCTCACTGGACTCTGTGACAGCTCTAGACTCTGTAAACTGCAAATAAATATGTGTCCAGGGGCCGCAGACAATGATGCGTTCGACCTGTCAATCATTTTGTATGTTGCAGCGAATTATTGAGGCTTAATGCCATTTTTAAGCCATGTTGTTCATAACAGTCGTCAGTTGAGGGCGCTGTTTTGCTGCTGTTGTTTTGACAATCATTTCTTCATGTGTTGGTCTCAATAAAGATCATTTGTTATCTTTGTAGTGCGGGATGTTGGAAAAAGTGGGCGTGGCTAATCCAACGGCTCAGTCTCGTGGAAGCAGAACAGATGAAATCGCTTGCAGCACCTTTAATATGAGTCAGTTTTATGTAAATCATTTGTAGGTTGAGTTTATCTAAAAACGTATGACTGTGACTCTGTGGAACTCATCCAGAAATTACACACTTCAGCTTTAATGTAGGTAGTTTACTATGGAGGGCATTTGTATAGTGTGTATTGTTTCAGTGAGACATACACAATAGTTTATAAACAATTAGCAGTGAATGTGACAGGTGATAAGTGAACACACACTCACACACACACACACACACACACACACACACACACACACACACACACACACACACACACACACACACACGTAACGGTAGCCAGCTGGTAGGTAGCTGTGCAGTGTGTAAACCTCACTCCCCTGGCCCCATGAGGTGCACTAGCGACTGATGCTAGAGGGTGTAGCCTTTAGCCTCATCATTTGCGCTCCCGCCTCCCATGCTGGAGACCCCGGTTCGAATCCCGCTCGGAGCAGGCTGAGCAGGACCGGTTACACACAGACATACATTCTCTCACACAAACACACACAGATAAATGCATATGACATAAGATTGGCGTTTTCTATTTCAAAAGGCATTACAATACTTAAAAACCCTTATTCAAATAAATAACAAATAAATTAATCATATACAGTAAAATCAGACAGACTGTTCTACAAGCCAGTCAAGTTAAAAAACAGAACAGAAATGGACACATTCAATACATACATGCACGCTAAAAAATCAAAGTAGGACAGTCACTATCATGTAATGACGGATTGTTTATCCACTCAGAAACATTCAAAAATCAAAGGGGATTGAAGATTTGTTGACCTAGAAGTTTTGGTGGGTTTGGGAATATTGATGTCAGTGTGCATGCACTGCAAAAAAAATATTTTCTGAATCAGTATTTCTGTCATTTTCCAGGTCATCTTTATGCTAATGTACACCTGCAAGTCAGCGCAATTCACTTCCAGCGGATATACGCATTTAAAATTGAGTGTTTCTGTTTCAAGAAAATTGACCGAAGTACTGATGACATCATCCTGCACTGCAAATATTTTTGTCCAATCAAATGCTCTCTAGAATGAGAATGCCCCTCCCCCTGCAGCCGAACAGCAATCATGTTCATAGCTGTGACTAAACGAAAGCCTACTGGCTATTTAGAGAAAAGGGGCGGGGCTTTTGATACATCCCGCCTAAACTATTCAATAGAAAATTACGTCAACACAGGAAAGAAAACTGCTCGAACGATGATTTCATTTGGTTTTTAAAACAAGGTAAATGTACTTTAGAAGCAAAACTGTTTAAAATAATCTCTAATTAATCTTGAATTAAGTTTAGTTTTCTTTCCCAAATGGCAAATTGTGTTTTTTTATTATTTTTTTTTACTCGTTTTAAACATAAACATAACACAGTTTTGTGAGTTTTACGGTTTAAGCTGAAGTGTGTAACTTTTTCGGTGTTGAAATGTCTTCTCTTATTATGCAAAGACAACTAAAAGTAAGCCATTTGTAGGTTAATTTTCTCGAAATTGGTAAGCACTGTGTCTCAGTGGTGTTATAAATATTCGTCTGTTTGTTTTGAACGACCTGTCCAACCCCACACAACAACACTGACTCGACCAGTGGCGTGAGTTGGGGGGGCGGGACTATCTGTTTGTACAACCAATGGAATATGAGGGAATTTTTTTCAGCTTTAAAACAAGAAAAAAACTATTTGCTTCAACAGAAACCTTAATTCAAGATGTATTCTTTATAAAAAAAAACGTATACAGTTTTGCTTCTCAAATATATGTATCTTGTATACTGGAAAACAAGACGAATATACTGATTAGGAAAAATATTTTCTGCAGTGTGTATGATGTTTAGTGTTCAATACAGGAAGAGTGTAAACTATGGGAGCTCAACGAGGTTGCTTGCTGGGTGATTCATGTGTGGGCGAACGGTTTTTTTTCCACCGTGTGCAAATGTTAAGGTGTGAATATTAATGTGTGTAAGAAAGTGTCTGAATGTGTGTGTGTTTGTTCGCTATAGCACTCCGTCCATGAAGCTGGTATCGAGGTGCTGGATTAATACACGGATGAAGCTCATTTCTTTGCGTGTGTTCTCGAAGATGACGCGCGGGTCATCGGATTGACAGCGCAGGCAGTTGGGCGCCATCACCATCGCCAGATTACTCACATCCATCTTAGTCATAGACACGCTGGCGGCTTGAGCGAAAACCTGCAGTGAAAAACAAAGAAGTTGCTTGATGACAAAAGTAAACAGTTAAACACATGAATAGTGAGTTTCCTGTTGAAAAGATCATCATAATGTGTGTTTTGGATGCTGGTGGTGCAGCTAGTCTAGCATAAACCAGCCTGAACCTGATTAGTGATGATTTGGGTTAGATTAACCAGCTTCACAAGAAAGTTTTACTATTAGAGCAGCAACAAACCAGCAGTAACCAGCCTGAAGCAGCATGCTGGTCCATGTTGGTGTTTGCTGGTGGTTAGTGTTGGTTTGGATTAAGTTAACCAAATTCACCTGATAGACAATGCTTTTCACCAACAAAACCTGGCTGGTGAAGCTTATTGATGAGGATGGTATTACTGCTATTTCCAGCTTCCAAAACAAAGTTATTCTTGTCTTTTCAACAGAATGTATTGAGCCAATGCGTATAAGTCATTGTGTCTTCTTTTTAAAAGCTACATTTAGGTATTTGCAGCCGTTTATTCGGCTCACTAATATAAACTGTGTTTTATCAGTTGTATTTAGTATAAATGAATTTATGTTCAATGTTCTATTTAGCATGTTTTGTTTAGTAGCCTATGAATTTCAATTTCATGTTGCCACCCTATTTGTTTATTGTCACCCTAATTAGTCACTGCTTTTGTGGCATTGATAAATTGTTCAGAATTTATAATAGAAATACATAATAGCATTTGATAGTTGGGCTATATTACTACAAAAATAGCTTTAAAGTAGTCTTTAGGTCTGCTAGAAGACTGTACAGGCAGAGTTAGTCAAATCACAAAATAAAACGAGACCTAAATAAAACAAATAAAATTCAATACAATAAAATAAAATCTAATCAAGTAAAAATGATATTCATAAAAATAAAATAAAATTAAATACACATCTATAAAATAAAATTACATTCAAAACAATAAAATTAAATTAAAAAAAGTTAAAATAAAATAAAACATTCAATAAAATAAAAATAAAAATTCAATAAAATAAAAAATAAAATAAAATTCTGAAAAAGAAAAGAAAATTCAATAAAGGAAAATACAATTAAATAAAAAATAATAAAATAAAATAAATTCAATAAAGTAAAATACAATTAAATAAAAAATAATAAAATAAAATAAATTCAATAAAGTAAAATACAATTAAATAAAAAATAATAAAATAAAATAAAATAAAATTAAATAAAATAAAATACAAATAAAATAAAATAAAATAAAATTCAATAAAGGAAAATACAACTCAATAAAAAAATCTATTAAATAAAAATAAATAAAAAATTATAATAAAATGTTTTATATTACAGTTAACATTGGTATATAGTACATTCATCGTTTATTTGTTTATTTATTGATTGATTGACTGTGTGGAGTGGGATGGTGGGCGGCTCAAGTCTAAACTTGCATAGGGTACCACGTGAGCCACTGACAGACAGACAGACAGGATGAGAGATAGACAGCAAGGCAGAAAGACAGACCTGTAGGAATCGGATGAGGTAGCAGAGCACCAGTTTGTTGATGTGAGGGAGACTGAGTACGACGTTAACAGCAGCTGCAGGACTGTCATAGTTCATGATACACTGTTCATAATATTCATGGGGAATCACGGGCTCCTCCAGCTCCCTGTACCACAGCTTCAACAGAGATGCTACAGAGAGAGACAAAGTTGAGGTTAGAGAAGTGATATGATGTCTGTAATAGGACGAGCAGCTGGTCAAAACACAGACACAACAATATAGAAACCCAACTCCTCATTGTGTGTGTGTGCCATGGACTGTTCACAAACTGCCTGATCAAACAGCACATAAAAAATGACTCTATGTGAAAGACTCTTTGCACATAATAAATACTACTGTGATCAGTGTTAATTTTCACAGTTTTTATTTTAGTCATTATTTTGACAATATTTCATCTTGTCACATTCATTAATTTGGTCAATTTTACTCTGACTACAATGGCATAGAATTTTATTCAACAAAAACAAGTCAGAAGTTTACATACACTTAGGTTGAAGTCATTAAAACTAATTTTTTTAACCACTGCACAGATTTAATATTAGCAAACTATAGTTTTGGCAAGTCGTTTAGGACATCTGCTTTGTGCATGACATGAGTAATTTTTCCAACAATTGTTTACAGACAGATTGTTTCACTTTAAATTGACTATATCACAATTCCAGTGGGTCAGAAGTTTACATACACTGAGTTAACTGTGCCTTTAAGCAGCTTGGAAAATTCCAGAAAATGATGTGAAGCCTTTAGACAATTAGCTTCTGATAGGAGGTGTACTGAATTGGAGGTGCACCTGTGGATGTATTTTAAGGCCTACCTTCAAACTCAGTGCCTCTTTGCTTGACAGGATGGGAAAATCAAAAGAAATCAGACCTCAGAAAAAAAACTGTGGACCTCCACAAGTTTGGTTTATCTTTGGGAGCAATTTCCAAACACCTGAAGGTACCACGTTCATCTGTACAAACAATAGTACGCAAGTATAAACACCATGGGACCACACAGCCATCATACCGCTCAGGAAGGAGACGCATTCTGTATCCTAGAGATGAACGTAGTTTGGTGCGAAAAGTGCAAATCAATCCCAGAACAACAGCAAAGGACCTTGTGAAGATGCGGGAGGAAACAGGTAGACAAGTATCTATATCCACAGTAAAATGAGTCCTATATTGACATAACCTGAAAGGCTGCTCAGCAAGGAAGAATCCACTGCTCCAAAACCACCATAAAAAAGCCAGACTACAGTTTGAAAGTGCACATGGGGACAAAGATCTTACTTTTTGGAGAAATGTCCTCTGGTCTGATGAAACAAAAATGGAACTGTTTGGAGGAAAAAGGGTGAGGCTTGCAAGCTGAAGAACACCATCCCAACCGTGAAGCATGGGGGTGGCAGCATCATGTTGTGGGGGTGCTTTGCTGCAGGAGGGACTGGTGCACTTCACAAAATAGATCATTATTGAAGCAACATCTCAAGACATCAGCCAGGAAGTTAAAGCTCGATCACAAATGGGTCTTCCAAATGGACAATGACCCCAAGCATACCTCCAAAGTTGTGGCAAAAATATTTGGGCAGAACCGAAAAAGCATGTGCGAGCAAAGAGGCCTACAAACCTGACTCAGTTACACCAGTTCTGTCTGGAGGAATGGGACAAAATTCCAGCAACTTATTGTGAGAAGCTTGTGGAAGGATCCCCAAAACATTTGACCCAAGTTAAACAATTTAAAGGCAATGCTACCAAATACTAACAAAGTGTATGTAAACTTCTGACCCACTGGGAATGTGATGAAAGAAATAAAAGCTGAAATAAATCATTCTCTCTACTATTATTCTGACATTTCACATTCTTAAAATAAAGTAGTGATCCTAACTGACCTAAGACAGGGAATGTTTTCTATGATTAAATGTCAGGAATTGTGAAAAACTGAGTTTAATGTATTTGGCTCATAAAATAGGCTTTTTTATTTTAGGCTTCTTAATGTAAAATGTAATTTCTTATGACCTGGACGTGTTTTCACAAGATTAACTCGTTTTTTTGTTTTTTGGATGAATGAAAATCCTGACAATGTCAAAACACATTTTCAAATGATTTCTTTAGTGCAGTCTGAGCTACAATCATCGTAAAGGTCTATTATTGCAGTGTAATTGGTTTCAGATTTACCCACTATTAAATGTCAGTTTAAAAAAGTGAACTTTCATTGTTTGCTTTACAGTTCATGCCAGTCAAACAATTGCTTCCTGTTGAAGTTGGTGCTTCTTGGCCAGAATTGATGGCGAAGTACACCAGACTTTCTGCTGATCCTGTTTGTGAAATTAATAATGCAGTTCAGGTCAGTATTTATAATTTAAGAGCGGCAAGTCAGAAGTGTGTTAGTGGGTAATAATGGCTTTATTAGTTTTCATGGTCTGACCTGGAATCAGATTTCCAAGAACAGTTCCAATGGGACACACTTCATGAATATGGGCCAATGAGTGAGAGCAATGCTGTAAATAATATGCGTCCATTTCTAGGAAACGCAACAAACTGGAAGATTACAGTCAGAATCACCCAAAGAAATAAACCATAATTTATAACTGCTTTCCACATTTAAAGGTGCAGAAATATTGTGTTAGTGAAAAGGCTTGAGGAGATGTTGGTCTGCCCACTGTGTGTGGGAAATTTGAGCTATTTATATTCTGAGAGAAATGGGGCATTGCAGAAAGCCTGCAGCTACAGGTGTGTGTGTGTGTGTGTGTGTGTGTGTGTGTGTAACAGCAATAAACGATACAGAGGTGGACTAATTGCAGTTAGCACAACTACACTGTAAAAAACAAGTCATGAAATATTCCAAGTTAAACTCAATTTACAAAAATACATTTTGACTCATCCCTCCTTTTCTTTAAAAAAAAGCAGAAATCGAGGTTCCAGTGAGACACTTACAATGGAAGTCAATGGGGCCAATTTCTGGAGGGTTTAAAAGCAGAAATGTGAAGCTTATCATTTTATATAAACATTACATTGACATGGAAACGAAGTTGTAAAATTGTATATAACTTTACACAGATGCGGTAAGTGATTTTATCACACTAAAATCATGTTAACACACACATTGTTTACGTTTTGTATCTAAACAGAGAGTATTTTACCGTTTACAGATTATTGGCCCCATTGACTTCCATTGTAAGTGCCTCACTGTAACCTCGAGTTCTGCTTTTTTTAACCTCATGCGACCTTGTGTCCACATGCGTAGACTTTGTGTTTTGGCTTCGCTATACACAATGCATAGTTAAAATGAACAAAAACTGACTGAATACAGTTCATAAGACTCTAGACTGTCATTTAAGGGTTAAACGTCTGGCGCACCGAGTCACGTGACACAACAACACGCTGTCGATTTCCGTGAAGCGCTCCTACGGACACAGCGCCAACAAAAGTGCCTCTGGTAAGAAATCTCTTCAAGTTATTTTATTGAAACCTGTTTGGTTGTAAAGAAGAGAGTCTGTAGTTTCGTTTGATATGCCGCTTTAAACAATCCGTTCATTTTTCACGCATCTGCGCGCTGATAAACATGATGTCCACATATGTGTACACTGGCACCACATTTCCTCAAAAGCAGAATAAAACATGTTCAACTCTAACACATCTGTGGGCCATTTCATTTCATTTTAATATACATTTTGTTATATTTTATTTTGTTATCACTGTACAATACGGTTCTATTCATTAACATTAATAAATGCATTCTTATATTTATTGTGTATTATCACATTGAGAATAAATGAGTTCATACAAAAGCTGTAAAATGTGTCTTTCAGAGGCTTTATATGGAGTTATGATGAAAATAAGGTGCATTTCAAACTGTTCTGAGATCAGTGCAGACAGACAGCACACTGGAGGTTAAGTCATTCACTAAATAGGGAGCAAGGGAGCATCCTATAGCTCTCTATGCAGTTAAGTGCATTCACTCCTAAAATCTGATCAAAAGTTCAGTTTCAGGCTGCAGATGATGTTTGGATCACTCAACATGTTTGACAGACATGTGACAATGATAATCAGTACATAGATTCAGAATTTATAATGTATCATTTTATTTTAACATGGTTGACAGTGATTGGATGATGCTGGACTTTGAATCAGAATTAATTATGCTAATTTATGATGTAATGTCTGTAACGTCTCAAAAACATGAATAATCAACACTCCTGGAAACATAAGAAACTATTTGATGAAAAAAAAAAAAAAGAAATAAATCTGACTTTCTATAACTTGATATTTTTTTACATTTCACAACTTAGTTCTGCTGTCCACATATGTGGACATACATTTTTTAGGAAAACTATTTGCTCTAGAAATGGTTATTTATTTATTTTTTTTTTTTTTGCTCGTTTATTAGGTGCTACTAGTCACAAATCAAAAAGGGAAATGGAAAATGCACACAGCAGTCACGCGGGGGTCTCAGGAGGTTAAAGAAAAGGAGGGACAAGATTCAAAATTATTTTTTGTGCTAATCAAAGTTTTGTTGCAAACGCTTGTCTCTGCATAAACCAGCAGTACAAAAAATGCATGCAAACTAAACTGCACAGCCAAAATCCAAAAAAAACGTCATGATTCTTAATTCGTCACGGCCAAAACTCGGAAAGTCTGGGAGTTTGTCAAAAATCGAGTTTCCCATTCGTAATTATGACTTTGTGGTGCCGTTCATGTGCGCTCAACTCGTAAATACGATCATTCCAACACGACTTGAACACACCAGTTGTGCTCAAACGTATGCACTGTACTTTCCCATCATTAGTGAAGTACATATGTTTAGTGCATAATCGAATTATGCAAATTAAAATGCAGCTTGCGTTAAACTACAAACATTGTGGGCGAAGGATCATGTGATACCTGGAATATGTGGGTCTTCCAGGCCTGTCGGTATCTTCCACTGGTCCACCTGTAACTTCAGTGCGTTTACTTCATCAATATCACCTGGAACCCTGAGAAACACACACACATAAACACACATTATAACACACAAGTGTCAGACTGAACATCAGATGAAACAACAGCAACGCCGGTAATAATTCCTCCATTCGAGTTCCAAGGATAATAAGAAAGTCACTTGATTTTTTTTATTTTTCAGTTATTTATTTGGCCTAATGAGTATGTCGCAATCCTTACTTTGCTCGCGACTCGTAAATACGAGAGAATTAAGACACGTTTTAATGCCGCATCTGATTCAGTAGCACAAACAGCGTTAACGTTGAGTTCAAGTTATCTCTTTCAATTTATTAATTCTTTCGAAATGTTCACAGAAGTAGCATTTTTCATAAATTGATTTTGTAAAAATATATGTAGGAATATAGCTGTTTATTACTACGCATTATGTTGGTGCATGTCTTTCTTATGTTCATTTAGTGAAAACAGTGCAAAGTTTTCCAAAGTAAATAGTAAAAAATGTTTATTGCTAACTTTTACAATATTACAATAAATTACTTACGATACACAAATATTCACTGTAAAAAATAAAGAAGAACTGAGTAAATAAATGATGAAAATAAAGGGGTAAATAAAAAAGGATGAGTTAAAAATAATTAAATTTAATTACATTTTAAAAGTTTTTACTTTGCGCAATAAACATTTTGAATCTACTTGGCTACTGACTGCACAAAAAAAAAAAAAAAAAAAAAAAAAAAAAAAAAATCACCCTTTTGAGCCGTTTCACAACAAATACATGAACAGTAATTTTTTATATTTTTTAAATTTTTTGCAATATCGTCCAGTCGTTGTTTGGAAACCAATACTCTATAATAAGGATGCACCGATATTGGCCGATACCGATATTTTGCCACTTATTTATTTTGTCATCATATCACTGTTTTCGGAGTTTTTACTAAGTGTGCAACAAATTATTATCAATTAACCATCTGTTTTTCAAATCAGCATTTTCATGCTTATAACCAATACGCCAATGGTTTTCATTTGGTCAATAACTTGCCGATCAATATCGGCAGCCGATACATCGGTGCATCCCTACTCTATACCAGTGTAATATATATTTATGGATCATATCTGACCTGAAGATGCCTTCCATCTGATCTCCGTTCAAGCCCAGCACTTCCTCTGAGAGGCGGGTCTGTACCCATGGCAACTGTCGATCAGGGTAACGTTCCTTCTGCATCGACATCACTTCCTCCAGAGACGAACCGAACATGGAGGGCCTGAAGATGGCGTTGCGAGCATGGGCGATCTCTTCTATCGAGGGCTTGTTCAAACCCTAGACGAGAGGCATGCACACTTGGTTAATCAGATTAACAAACTAGACAATACTGGCTCTGTTCCAAAACCTAGAAAGCTGCCATACTGTCTACTGCCTTGAAAGGGAGCAGCATAAATTAAATGAAACCTCATAAGTGACTTAATTAAAACACTTTATGTAGAAACTTGAAAATCATTTTTTTCCTTCACTTCCAAATGATTAATAATCATACATAATGCATCCTGAGATCGCCTTCTCTACAAAGGGGACATGCAATGATGCTTAACATCATTTTGGTGTCTTAGAATGACTTCTTAAAATGTTGCCTATGTAGGCAGCTCACTAGATTTTGGCGCACAGCCAGTGTTCAAGCGTTACCCTGCTGTGTGTCTGGCATACACTTCCCTACACACACACAAAGTCCCTTTTAACACCCATTTTCACAGACTGGAATCTCCGTGGGTGACTGGCATCAATAACTGAAGCGAATAAAACTTTCACACACAAGCCTCTTTCACACAAAAGCACAAGGCACTAATATCGAAATCCATCAATGCATCAGGAACGTCCTGTCACGCAGGTGTGATGACACTCGATCATGTAACACTGTGGTCGACATCTACATCACCATCGCAACACAACAAGACTATCTGAAACACACCAGGGTAATAGGAGAACTCCAGAAACTAACTGAATGTTAATTAAAAATGGTTAAATAGCAGGCCAAACCAGGCCTTCCCACCACTTTACGGCCAGTTAGCACAGGCGACACCAAACTTACAGAGACGATTAGAGAATTATATTAGAGAAATATGTAGAAAATGTGAATGAGATGGAAAAAAAAAGCTGATGAAGCATTTATACAAAGGCAATAAATTGTAAACATTGTCTATGGGATTTTTTAAGGTGAAAATGTTAAGTGTGATCTCTTAGTAAAGTAACAGCAGACCAAACCTCAACAAGACACATGATTATTCATGTCTGGAGCACAAACGCTGCAGGACCACTTACACACTGAACGTTTAATACTGTTAGAAGTTGGTTCAAATCACTCGCTGTAAGTAGTGATGTTTGTATTAGAAGATACCACTAATAAATACAAGTGATTGGTTAAAGCCACAAACCTTCTTAGCTCCTGTAAGCGCAGCCTTCTGGAGTTTACGGTAACAGTATTTTGCATAGCTGCTTATCGCTACTCCTGCAACAGAAAAATACAATTCTTGTCAGGTCAATGTGAACAGTTAAAGCAGCACACGTTCACAGGCTTTGTACCAATTTGCATACTTCTACTATGGGTGATGGGAAAGTACATACTTCAAACTAGACCAGATCATCAAATTGCGTCTTCGTACCACAAACCCCTCTGCGCATTAAGGCTAGTGTATACTTTTGATTGCGAGCTCGTACAGACGCATTGCGTACTATCACTGCTTTGTGCGCGTGCATCTGCCGTTCACTGTAGCAGACTTGGACGGTCCATTTGTCTAGAAAA
Source organism: Myxocyprinus asiaticus (assembly GCF_019703515.2). NCBI lineage: Eukaryota > Metazoa > Chordata > Actinopteri > Cypriniformes > Catostomidae > Myxocyprinus > Myxocyprinus asiaticus. Next base: position 45,965,755 of record NC_059362.1, on the reverse strand, counting down.
ACTTGGCTGCACGCGGACAGTTTAGGCATACTGTACTAATGACGGAAGTTGCATCTTGTACACTGTGTGCTAGACGTAGGGGCACACGGAAAACTGAAGTATACTTTGGCCTTCATGTTGCATTTGCACACAGTATGCATCTAGATAAATGAATCACCCTAAAATAAATATAAAAACAAATCGCTATTTTTCTACAAACTCTCCTTGTGAGTAATACTATGTTAGCTGAAACAGCATTGATGCACACTTCGAAAATTGTTTGGTTTATTCCATGTCTTCTGAAGTGATATGATAGCTTTGGGTGAGAAGCAAAGCATAAATTCAGTCCTTATTCACCAAAAATCTTCACTTCTGCCCAGCTCTCCTAAGCAGGTTCATGAGAGAAGCTCATTCACGCGTCTTTGCGCTTGATACATATGCGCTCCACGTTCTCGCATGAACTTACGTTGTTACGCACATGCGTTGGTGTCTCACCCAAAGCTATCATATTACTTCAGAAGACATGGATTAAAACACTCAAGTCTTTCGGACTCACTTTTTGAAGCTTGGAAGTTTGTACCCCATTGACATGCATTGTAAGGATATAAACACTTCATATCTCCATGAAATATTTTAGTTTGTGTTCCACAGAAGAAAGAAAGTCATACGAATGAAACGGCATGAATTTTCATTTTTGGGTGGACTATACCTTTAAGGGATATCATTATATTGAGTTTGTTGTTTTATTAAAGTTAAAAAATAACATTATTTTAGAATGAGTAAAAATTGCAATCCAATTATGATATTGCATTGCAACATATTGAATCGTGACATATGTATCCTGGTTCATGATGCATGATACAAATTTACAACATCCTGTGGAGTGCTTTTTTTAGTTGGATTTACTCAAAATGAAGTTAGAGTTTGGGCATTGCGTGTGTTATTCTGTGTCTTACCCTTGGTGTCATTCAGCGGGTCCATGTGTCTGTAGATGTAGCCCTCCAGGTAGCTGTGGAATCGAGGGGTGGGTGGGAAGAAAGCCAGACAGATGGCCATGAGCTCCCAGCCCCTTTGGAGACTGTCGTAACGGAAGTTCTCAGTGGTCTGTCGGCACAGCTGGATGTAGAGCTCATCTCTCAGTCCCTGACAGCTCCAGCCCCTCACGGCCACCTCCAGAGCCACCGCCAGCGGGTCACCTTTCCCTCGCCGGTCCCCCATGTACGTCTGGATGAGTTTAAAGAGGTCCACAGCTTCACGTTTGACGGTCCGGTCGGTCGTTACGATCATTGGTTTCTTGATGGGCTCGCTGCTCCATGCTAGCATGTTAGCAATGGAGACCTTCCTCCTAAACAGACCCTGGAAGCCAGAGGAGGTGCAGTTACCTTAGGCCACACCCATATGAATCCATTCAATTAATTGGATAACTCTTTTTGTAATTTTTTAACATCATCTTTTTCCAAAGCGGTAATGGGGAGCGTTTTCGAAAGTCTCTGTTTTCGATGAAGTAAAACTCTTTGAGTTGGGATGAGAGGTGTGAACGTAGCAAAATCAAACCTCTGAAGTGGTAATTACGAGTACGTCGCGTTCAAGTGCTTTGTTGTCAGAAAGAACATGAAACATGGGCAACGCCAGGTTTGTTCATGCATATTTCTTGAAGAAATTTTATTTTGAGACATAATACATATTAATCAGTTAACTGACTATGGAGTTTCCAGTCATAATTATGTCTTCAGGGGTCGTTCATGTGCAACTTGAGTGGGAAACTAGTATTTACAATAATTCAGATAGCACATGAATTCAGCATTAGGCCACGCCTACACAAATACGTTTTTGTTTAAAAACTCAATTTTCAGTTTCCGAACTTCATCGCTTTCGAAAGTATGCGTTAATGGAGAGCGTTTTACAAAGTCTTTTACAAATTGCTGTGTGCATTTTCCTTGATGATTTGTAACTAGTAGCACCTAATAACCATGCAAACATAATAACAATGCAAACAACGCAACTTCTTAGAACAGCAAACAGTTTGCCTAAAAATGTATGTCCTTATATGGGGACAGTACGGAGCCCCTTAGAGGACATGGTTTCTGTCAAAAAGAATAAATAAATAAATAAAACAGTTAGCCAACAACAGTCATGGTTACTAAAATATTACTACAGAAAAAACATGTTTTCTGCCAAAACCATAGTTAAACAACGGTATTTGCATGGTAAAACCATGATTTTTAGGAAAACCATGAAATTATGATTTTTATTACCACAGTTTTCGTTTTCCTGTATTATCACTATGGTTTCACTACGGATATAACGGCAAAAATATGATTACTGTAGTAAAAACATGGAACATTTATTGTGACGGAACGCAACACTATTGCGAGGTAATGCAAAACTTATTGCGAGGAAATGCAAAACTACTGAGAGGGAACCTAAAACTTATTGCGAGGGAACGCAAAACTATTGCAAGGGAACGCAAAACTATTGAGAGGGAATGCAAAACATATTGGGAGAGAAAGCAACACTATTGCGAAAGAAGGCAAAAATTATTGCGAGGGAACGCAAAACTTATTGCGAGGGAACAGAAACTATTAGAGGGCACACAAAACTTATTGTGAGGGAACAGAAACTATTAAGAGGGCACACAAAACTTATTGTGAGGGAACAGAAACTATTAAGAGGGCACACAAAACTTATTGTGAGGGAACAGAAACTATTAAGAGGGCACACAAAACTTATTGTGAGGGAACAGAAACTATTAAGAGGGCACACAAAACTTATTGTGAGGGAACAGAAACTATTAGAGGGCACACAAAACTTATTGTGAGGGAACAGAAACTATTAAGAGGGCACACAAAACTTATTGTGAGGGAACAGAAACTATTAGAGGGCACACAAAACTTATTGTGAGGGAACAGAAACTATTAAGAGGGCACACAAAACTTATTGTGAGGGAACAGAAACTATTAAGAGGGCACACAAAACTTATTGTGAGGGAACAGAAACTATTAGAGGGCACACAAAACTTATTGTGAGGGAACAGAAACTATTAGAGGGCACACAAAACTTATTGTGAGGGAACAGAAACTATTAGAGGGCACACAAAACTTATTGTGAGGGAACAGAAACTATTAAGAGGGCACACAAAACTTATTGTGAGGGAACAGAAACTATTAAGAGGGCACACAAAACTTATTGTGAGGGAACAGAAACTATTAGAGGGCACACAAAACTTATTGTGAGGGAACAGAAACTATTAAGAGGGCACACAAAACTTATTGTGAGGGAACAGAAACTATTAGAGGGCACACAAAACTTATTGTGAGGGAACAGAAACTATTAGAGGGCACACAAAACTTATTGTGAGGGAACAGAAACTATTAGAGGGCACACAAAACTTATTGTGAGGGAACAGAAACTATTAGAGGGCACACAAAACTTATTGTGAGGGAACAGAAACTATTAAGAGGGCACACAAAACTTATTGTGAGGGAACAGAAACTATTAGAGGGCACACAAAACTTATTGTGAGGGAACAGAAACTATTAGAGGGCACACAAAACTTATTGTGAGGGAACAGAAACTATTAAGAGGGCACACAAAACTTATTGTGAGGGAACAGAAACTATTAAGAGGGCACACAAAACTTATTGTGAGGGAACAGAAACTATTAAGAGGGCACACAAAACTTATTGTGAGGGAACAGAAACTATTAAGAGGGCACACAAAACTTATTGTGAGGGAACAGAAACTATTAAGAGGGCACACAAAACTTATTGTGAGGGAACAGAAACTATTAAGAGGGCACACAAAACTTATTGTGAGGGAACAGAAACTATTAAGAGGGCACACAAAACTTATTGTGAGGGAACAGAAACTATTAAGAGGGCACACAAAACTTATTGTGAGGGAACAGAAACTATTAAGAGGGCACACAAAACTTATTGTGAGGGAACAGAAACTATTAGAGGGCACACAAAACTTATTGTGAGTGAACAGAAACTATTAGAGGGCACACAAAACTTATTGTGAGGGAACAGAAACTATTAGAGGGCACACAAAACTTATTGTGAGGGAACAGAAACTATTAAGAGGGCACACAAAACTTATTGTGAGGGAACAGAAACTATTAAGAGGGCACACAAAACTTATTGTGAGGGAACAGAAACTATTAGAGGGCACACAAAACGTATTGTGAGGGAACAGAAACTATTAAGAGGGCACACAAAACTTATTGTGAGGGAACGCAAAACTTATTGTGAGTGAACAGAAACTATTAAGAGGGCACACAAAACTTATTGTGAGGGAACAGAAACTATTAGAGGGCACACAAAACTTATTGTGAGGGAACAGAAACTATTAAGAGGGCACACAAAACTTATTGTGAGGGAACAGAAACTATTAGAGGGCACACAAAACTTATTGTGAGGGAACAGAAACTATTAAGAGGGCACACAAAACTTATTGTGAGGGAACAGAAACTATTAGAGGGCACACAAAACTTATTGTGAGGGAACAGAAACTATTAAGAGGGCACACAAAACTTATTGTGAGGGAACAGAAACTATTAAGAGGGCACACAAAACTTATTGTGAGGGAACAGAAACTATTAAGAGGGCACACAAAACTTATTGTGAGGGAACAGAAACTATTAAGAGGGCACACAAAACTTATTGTGAGGGAACAGAAACTATTAAGAGGGCACACAAAACTTATTGTGAGGGAACAGAAACTATTAAGAGGGCACACAAAACTTATTGTGAGGGAACAGAAACTATTAAGAGGGCACACAAAACTTATTGTGAGGGAACAGAAACTATTAAGAGGGCACACAAAACTTATTGCGAGGGAACAGAAACTATTAAGAGGGCACACAAAACTTATTGCGAGGGAACAGAAACTATTAGAGGGCACACAAAACTTATTGTGAGGGAACAGAAACTATTAGAGGGCACACAAAACTTATTGTGAGGGAACAGAAACTATTAGAGGGCACACAAAACTTATTGTGAGTGAACAGAAACTATTAGAGGGCACACAAAACTTATTGTGAGTGAACAGAAACTATTAGAGGGCACACAAAACTTATTGTGAGTGAACAGAAACTATTAGAGGGCACACAAAACTTATTGTGAGTGAACAGAAACTATTAGAGGGCACACAAAACTTATTGTGAGTGAACAGAAACTATTAGAGGGCACACAAAACTTATTGTGAGTGAACAGAAACTATTAGAGGGCACACAAAACTTATTGTGAGGGAACAGAAACTATTAGAGGGCACACAAAACTTATTGTGAGTGAACAGAAACTATTAGAGGGCACACAAAACTTATTGTGAGTGAACAGAAACTATTAGAGGGCACACAAAACTTATTGTGAGTGAACAGAAACTATTAGAGGGCACACAAAACTTATTGTGAGTGAACAGAAACTATTAGAGGGCACACAAAACTTATTGTGAGTGAACAGAAACTATTAGAGGGCACACAAAACTTATTGTGAGGGAACAGAAACTATTAAGAGGGCACACAAAACTTATTGTGAGGGAACAGAAACTATTAAGAGGGCACACAAAACTTATTGTGAGGGAACAGAAACTATTAGAGGGCACACAAAACGTATTGCGAGGGAACAGAAACTATTAAGAGGGCACACAAAACTTATTGTGAGGGAACAGAAACTATTAGAGGGCACACAAAACTTATTGTGAGGGAACAGAAACTATTAAGAGGGCACACAAAACTTATTGTGAGGGAACAGAAACTATTAGAGGGCACACAAAACTTATTGTGAGTGAACAGAAACTATTAAGAGGGCACACAAAACTTATTGTGAGGGAACAGAAACTATTAGAGGGCACACAAAACTTATTGTGAGGGAACAGAAACTATTAAGAGGGCACACAAAACTTAATGCGAGGGAACAGAAACTATTAAGAGGGCACACAAAACTTATTGTGAGGGAACAGAAACTATTAAGAGGGCACACAAAACTTATTGTGAGTGAACAAACTATTAGAGGGCACACAAAACTTATTGTGAGGGAACAGAAACTATTAGAGGGCACACAAAACTTATTGTGAGGGAACAGAAACTATTAAGAGGGCACACAAAACGTATTGTGAGGGAACAGAAACTATTAAGAGGGCACACAAAACTTATTGTGAGGGAACAGAAACTATTAAGAGGGCACACAAAACTTATTGTGAGGGAACAGAAACTATTAAGAGGGCACACAAAACTTATTGTGAGGGAACAGAAACTATTAAGAGGGCACACAAAACTTATTGTGAGGGAACAGAAACTATTAAGAGGGCACACAAAACTTATTGTGAGGGAACAGAAACTATTAGAGGGCACACAAAACTTATTGTGAGGGAACAGAAACTATTAGAGGGCACACAAAACTTATTGTGAGGGAACAGAAACTATTAGAGGGCACACAAAACTTATTGTGAGGGAACAGAAACTATTAGAGGGCACACAAAACGTATTGTGAGGAAACAGAAACTATTAGAGGGCACACAAAACTTATTGTGAGGGAACAGAAACTATTAGAGGGCACACAAAACTTATTGTGAGGGAACAGAAACTATTAGAGGGCACACAAAACTTATTGTGAGGGAACGCAAAACTTATTGTGAGTGAACAGAAACTATTAGAGGGCACACAAAACGTATTGTGAGGGAACAGAAACTATTAAGAGGGCACACAAAACTTATTGTGAGGGAACAGAAACTATTAAGAGGGCACACAAAACTTATTGTGAGGGAACAGAAACTATTAAGAGGGCACACAAAACTTATTGTGAGGGAACAGAAACTATTAAGAGGGCACACAAAACTTATTGTGAGGGAACAGAAACTATTAGAGGGCACACAAAACTTATTGTGAGGGAACAGAAACTATTAGAGGGCACACAAAACGTATTGTGAGGGAACAGAAACTATTAGAGGGCACACAAAACGTATTGTGAGGGAACAGAAACTATTAAGAGGGCACACAAAACTTATTGTGAGGGAACAGAAACTATTAAGAGGGCACACAAAACTTATTGTGAGGGAACAGAAACTATTAAGAGGGCACACAAAACTTATTGTGAGGGAACAGAAACTATTAAGAGGGCACACAAAACTTATTGTGAGGGAACAGAAACTATTAAGAGGGCACACAAAACTTATTGTGAGGGAACAGAAACTATTAAGAGGGCACACAAAACTTATTGTGAGGGAACAGAAACTATTAAGAGGGCACACAAAACTTATTGTGAGGGAACAGAAACTATTAAGAGGGCACACAAAACTTATTGTGAGGGAACAGAAACTATTAAGAGGGCACACAAAACTTATTGTGAGGGAACAGAAACTATTAAGAGGGCACACAAAACTTATTGTGAGGGAACAGAAACTATTAAGAGGGCACACAAAACTTATTGTGAGGGAACAGAAACTATTAGAGGGCACACAAAACTTATTGTGAGGGAACAGAAACTATTAAGAGGGCACACAAAACTTATTGTGAGGGAACAGAAACTATTAGAGGGCACACAAAACTTATTGTGAGGGAACAGAAACTATTAGAGGGCACACAAAACTTATTGTGAGGGAACAGAAACTATTAAGAGGGCACACAAAACTTATTGTGAGTGAACAAACTATTAGAGGGCACACAAAACTTATTGTGAGGGAACAGAAACTATTAGAGGGCACACAAAACTTATTGTGAGGGAACAGAAACTATTAAGAGGGCACACAAAACTTATTGTGAGGGAACAGAAACTATTAGAGGGCACACAAAACTTATTGTGAGGGAACAGAAACTATTAAGAGGGCACACAAAACTTATTGTGAGGGAACAGAAACTATTAAGAGGGCACACAAAACTTATTGTGAGGGAACAGAAACTATTAGAGGGCACACAAAACTTATTGTGAGGGAACAGAAACTATTAAGACGGCACACAAAACTTATTGTGAGGGAACAGAAACTATTAAGAGGGCACACAAAACTTATTGTGAGGGAAAAGAAACTATTAAGAGGGCACACAAAACTTATTGTGAGGGAAAAGAAACTATTAGAGGGCACACAAAACTTATTGTGAGGGAACAGAAACTATTAAGAGGGCACACAAAACTTATTGTGAGGGAACAGAAACTATTAAGAGGGCAAACGAAACTTCTTTTTAGGGAACACAAAACTATTGTGAGGGAACGCAAAACTATTTCAGAATAAAATTCCCGCATTGTCCTCTAAGGGGCTCCATAAGACAGCAAGTCTATGTCATGGAATTTTTTCAGCTTTGCGTATAAATCTTTTTATTAAAATTTTTTTCTCTACTTTGGAAACAAAATCTCAGTGTTCTCTCACTGCATTGTCAAACAAACAAGTGGTAGCCAGTGCTGTAGCATTTGAAAAATTAGAAATTAGCTTAATCAATTCTGAATCAAAGTAATGGTTTTGATAATTTTACCTTTACATGAAAGCCTAGAGTCTGCTGAGATGAGGACAGTCGGTTTAAATTAGTTTAAATTATGTATAGGGTACAGGGAAGCCAAAACCCAATGTCCTCATATGAGGACGCTGGGTCGCACAAGGTTAAACAACGTGAACATGGCCTTAAAGGAATATTCCGGGTTTTGTAGCATATTTTTGATAACCACAAAACATTTATTTAAACTTGTCTCTCCTTTTCTTAAAAAAAAAAAAAGCACAAATCAAGGTTACAGTGAGACACTTACAATGGAAGTGAATGATGCTTGGCAGTAAAAATTACTGTCTGCTTTTGATCTATGAAAAACAGCTGCTTGGACATTCTACCAAACATTTTGTGTTTTATGTAAAAAGAAAATAATACTGGGTTGGAATGACAAGAAGGTGAGTAAATGATAATAAAAAAAATCATTTTGGGGTGAAATAATCCTTTAATATCTGTGTATTTATGTGTAAAAATCGAGTGTAAGTATGAGTGTGTACCTGTGTGTGCCTGTTGAAGTGTTTGGACGCCCAGTTCTCGATGTCAGTTTCTGAGGATGGTTTGCGAAGCGTGAATTCTGGGAAAATGCCACAGCTCGCGCTGGGCATCATATTCCGGGCATTCCGACTTGCCTCAAACTGAGAACACGCTCCGAGATCTTCCGACTGAGGAAGAAAGAAAACATTGTATGGTGATGTTAAACATAGGCATTCAGGAAGCACAGATATTGAAACAGCTTCTACCTCAGGACAGAGTCAAGATCAGGAAAACAGAGAGTCCGATGAGTCAAATCCAAAAAATAATGAGAACAACGACAACAAAATAACAAAAAGACCCCCCTAAGGCTCCAATTATACAATTATGAAATTTCAGATTCTTTGAAATTGACAAATACAAAAACCCAAAGACAAAAATACTGATAAAGAAAACATTTTCTTGCCGTGAAAGTGCCAATTGGTAACATCAGTGATTATGAATGAAACATATTCAAATTTTAAGTTAAACAAGCATGTACACAAAACAAAATAAAACAAATGCCATATACAATATATTAATTAAGCCACAGTGCTAGAGTGTCTGAGTGGTTGCTTGCGTGTTGCTATGTGGTTGCTAGGGTGATTTGGGTAGTTGTTAGCACATTGCTAGGTGGTTGCTAGTGTAACCTGTCCTGCTAGACCGTGCCGAGCTGGATTCGAACCAGCGTCAGCCAGTCATGGGAGGTGGACGTGCTAACGAGGAGGATAAAGGCTACAGCCTCTAGCGTCAGTTGCTAGTGCGCCTCTTGAGGCCAGGGGAGTGAGGTTTACACACTGCACAGCTATCACGTACCAGCTGGCTCCTGTTACACTAGGGTGATCTGAGCAGTTGCTTGCGTGTTGCTGTGTAGTTGCTTGGGTGATCTGGGTAGATGCTTGCATGTTGCTATGTGGTTACTAGGGTGTTCTGAGTAGTTGCTAACGTGTTGCTCTGTGGTTGCTAGGGTGTTCTGAGTAGCTGATAATGTGTTGCTCTGTGGTTGCTAGGGTGTTCTTACTGGTTGTTAGCGCATTGCTATGTGGTTGCTAGGGAGTTCTGAGCAGTTGTTAGTCCGTTGCTATGTGGTTGCTAGGGTGTTCTGAGTGGTTGTTAGAACGTTGCTATGTGGTTGCTAGGGTGATCTGGGTGGTTGCTAGTGCATTGCTATTTGGTTTTTAGGGTTTTCTGAGTGGTTGTTAGCACATTGCTATGTGGTTGCTAGGGTGTTCTAAGCAGTTGTTAGTACATTGCTATGTGGTTGCTAGGGTGTTCTGAGTGGTTGCTAGTGCGTTGCTATTTAGTTTTTAGGTCTTCTGAGTGGTTGTTATCAGCACATTGTTATGTGGTTTGTAGGCTGTTCTGAGTGGTTGTTAGCGTGTTGCTATGTGGTTGCTAAGGTGTTCCGAGTTATTGTTAGTACGTAGCTATGTTGTTGCTAGGGTGCTCTGGGTGGTTGCTAGTGCATTGCTATTTAGTTTTTAGGGTCTTCTGAGTGATTGTTAACAGCACATTGTTATGTGGTTAGCAGGCTGTTCTGAGAGGTTGTTAGCGTGTTGCTATGTGGTTGCTAGGGTGTTCTGAGCGGTTGTTAGTGTGTTGCTATGTGGTTGCTAGGATGCTCTGGGTGGTTGCTAGTGCATTGCTATTTAGTTTTTAGGGTGTTCTGAGTGGTTGTTAGCAGCACATTGTTATTTGGTTTGTAGGCTGTTCTGAGTGGTTGTTAGCGCATTGCTATGTGGTTGCTAGGGTGTCCTGAGTGGTTGTTAGTACATTGCTTTGTGATTGCTAGGGTGTAAGTGAGCGGTTTTTAGTACATTGCTATGTGGTTGCTAGGGTGCTCTGGGTTAGTTTTTAGGGTGTTCTGAGTGGTTGTTAGCAGCACATTGTTATGTGGTTTGTAGGCTGTTCTGAGTGGTTGTTAGTGTGTTGCTACTGTATATGGTTGTTAGGGTGTTCTGAGTGGTTGTTAACACATTGCTGTGTGGTTGCTAGGGTGTTCTGAGTGGTTGTTAGCATGTTGCTGTGTGGTTGCTAGGGTGTTCTGAGTAGTTGTGTGTTGCTATGTGGTTGCCAGGGTGTTCTTATTGGTTGATAGCACATAGCTATGTGGTTACTATGGTGTTGTGATTGTTTGTTTGTGCCCCAGATATGAATGATACCTCAAATCACGTGTCTTGTTGAGGAGCGGTTTGCTGTTATTTTATGTAAGATTTTCACCTGCTGGATGATAAAACAGTAAAAAACACCACATACAGTGTATAACTGAGCAAATGAGCGGTTGTTAGTATGTTGCTATGTGGTTGCTAGTGTGCTCTGGGTGGTTGCTAGTGCGTTGCTATATAGTTTTTAGGGTGTTCTTAGCGATTATTAGTACATTGCGGTTGTTACACAGCTGATTATTTAGTCAGTGTGTTTTTTGATTGTGTGTGGAGTCTATGACATGATGTCTTACATAAGAGTAACTCAGTGAAGAGCCTTAAAACTGCACATTCTGAATTATTAATATGCTAACAGCAGGGTGTGTCTGTGTGAAGGGAAGTGTGCAAGTACTGCTAGATAAATGTATGTCTGCCAAAAGTCTGCCTGGATAAATGAGGCTGACACATTCCCAAACACTGACAAGACAGTTCTAACTGGCCCTGCAGATATGTATTTTTATGAATAACAAACTGTGCTTTTATTATCTTTACTGTCAAATAATGAAATCCCTCAACAAAGAAAATTACTTGCACTATTTTTAATCAACATAAATACAAATAATTCATAATGTAAGCCGATTTAACACATATAACAACTATCAATGCTACTGAATCACGAGACCAGTTGTTCTCAGCTTCAGTACACAGATTTTACATTTGACCTCAAAAATCCCAATTTAACCCCAGCATATAAGCACAGGTTAGACAATAAATGGCTCCTCATTACTGTGTTTAGGTCATTGTAGCTAGTCTTTCTAAAATAATAAAAATAACTAGATGATAAAGTTTGTAGACAAAGGTTTAGCAGTTATCTAGGCATTGCTAGCATGTTTTAGCATGTTGCTAGCATGTTTTAGCATGTTGCTAGCACGCTTTAACACTTATCTAGGCATAGCTAGCATGTTTTAGCATGTTGATAGAATGTTTTAGCAATTAGATTGCCATTGCTAATAGCAAGTTGCTAGCATATTAAAAACATGTTTTAACACATAGCTAGACATTGTTAGCAAGTTTAACATGCTGCTAGCATGTTGCTAGCATGTTGCTAACATGTTTTAACACTTAGCTAGGCATTGCTAGCCAGTTTAACATGTTGCTAGCATTTTTAACACTTAACTAGGCATTGCTAGCATGCTTTAGCACTTAGCTAGCCACTGATAATGTGATTTAGCATGTTGTCAGCATGTTTTAGCACTTAGCTAGACGTTGTTAGCATGTTTTAGTATGTTGCTAGCATGTTTTAGCACTAAGCTAGACATTACTAACCTGTTTTAACATGCTGGTAGAATGTTGTTAACATGTTTCTACCATGTTTTAGCACTTAGCTAGGCATTACTAACCCGTTTTAACATATCATTAGCATGTTTTTAGCATGTTGCTACCATGTTGTAGCACTTAGCTAGGCATTGCTAGCATGTTTTAGCACTTAGCTAGCCATTGCTAGCATGTTTTAGCATTTAGCTAGACATTGTTATCATGTATTAATATGTTGCTATCATGTTTTAGCACTTAGCTAGGCATTGCTAACATGTTTTAGCATGTTTCTAGCATGTTTTAACACTTAGCTAGACATTGCTAGCATGTTTTAACATGTTGTTAGCATGTTGCTAGCAGGTTTTAACACTTAGCTAGGCATTGCTAGCATGTTTATGAAAAAATAGTAGCCTGAACACATTTAGAAACTTTAACTACAACTGCCAGAGTTGTAATAAAAATAAGGTCAAATAGATTCTAAAAATATTTTTGTCAAAATATCACAGTTATAATAGAGTGCAACCCTCTGGTTACGGAAGTAAAATTCCCATTCATTTATCCCATAGACTAATTGATTTTCAACGATAACTTAAAAAACTTTAAAGAAGCCATCTGTCTGCGTTATCTCAACTTCATTGTTTAAAAATTGTGTTTGATAGTGCAATACATGGTAAAAAATTACATTACCCATGGTACAGCAGAGAAAGATCCACCAATCAGAGAACCGCGGCCATCGAAACCCGCGAAACGTGCCTCTGAGCGAACGCCCACTCCCATGAATGACATAGTCAAGTTGGTCTCCCTTCACCCTTAAACTACTTCTATATTTGTACATATCGGAATATTTTGCAATAAATATAAAATATATTGTTTCTATACTTATAATCAACAACCTAAAATCAATAGTTTTTAATATAATAATTTTTTATTCAATGACATCATTCACAATGCTTCATGGGATTGTAGTCCGTGCCCTCATGAAAGACGGTAAAGTACACAGTCTTGTATCTTTGTCTTTAAGTCTGATTTTCAATTACTTTTTTTGCCTCAAAACAAAATTCGTGTTGTGATTCTCCTCGTAGCTGGTTGGTTCGGTTCATGGCTTACAACTCTTTTATGAAGGATTTTATAAAAACTCAATGGAAGAAATGAATGCGGAAAATACTTCCGGAACCAAGACAGCTGAAAAAGTTGTGCTCTATTGCTACTGTAAAACTGTGAGCAATTTTAGCAAGGATGATGATGTGTAATTTGAAAAACCCTTTATTTTGGCGCATAGAACTGTCTTGGGCTGTCTACTGTTTGAGAGGTTTGACTTCCTCTAGCACTTTAAAATAGAAAATTCTCACTCGAATTTAAATGGGTCGCATCAGTTTTGTGGTCTGCGCCACGATATCGAGGGAAGCCCGCGCGCCTGATGCATGTGCTCCAGAGATACAGAGATGAGCTGCTGAATGCATATAGGATAAACAATGTATCAACATCATTACAAGCCCACAGACCTGTTTTTATGGCTAAATACTCTCATTTCTACTGGAAAAACTGTATGTTTGACTATGATTATCAACAAATGGAGCAGAACCTAAGAAAAATCCGCCCAGAAACTGTTTAGCTGCAGATTGCGACCCCACAGAGTCCCATATACCCAGAACAAAGATATTCTGGTTAGGTAACAGGCATCTTAAGGTCAGACATCCCAATTAACATCAATGGCAGCATTTAACTAGCGGTTCAGGCATGATTCTAGCAGGGTGACAGGACATTTAAATGCTCATTATATTGGGCTGAAAGAGCTCAAGAACTCAACTTAATGCTGCCCACAAAAACACCCTCTGAGGAATCCAGTTCATTACGGACATGAAACTCTAATGTATTCAAAACCCCCACAGTTTCACCTTTTCTATTGCACAGCAAATAACTGCAAAACTTGGTACAATATAATAACTGTGCACTCATATATTATAGTCTAGACTCAGTACACTTACTTTGACCTTATTTGATAAAATGTGAATGGTGCATGCACACACTAGGTTGTTGTGGCTGGTTTCAAGAGCATTGCTTTCCAGTTGCTAGGGTGTTCTAGGTGGTTGCTAAGGTACTGGCTTAAGTCATAAGAGTCCAACCCCAAGTCTCTATAATATTCAGGTTTCTAGATATGGCTTGGGTCCCTCTATTACTGCAAGTCTACGGTATTTTTTCACCATTTTTGTCTGTTTTTTTGACGCAAGTGTGATCGCTTTTGAAAAGTAGTAGCACACCTCTTCTTAACAAACTGCATAATTTGAGGAATCATTCAGTCTGAAGCACAAACTTTGCAGAATGAAGCAATAGTAATACTGATATTTTCATAGCAAGCACCACTAATAAATCATGATGCATTGAGAGTTGCGGTGTATTGCAACACCTATAATAAATGGCAATATGAATCGTAATGTGGCCCTACTGTTGCAATAATACCTTGGTTTCAGAAGATATCTGGCAATTATCTCCCATCAGTTGCAGTGGCATAAATTTGCGAATCTTGGTAATGTTGACAGTTTCTGATGCAACATGTCTTTATACATTACCTGCGATGGGTGAAGGTAGGGTTCCGGTGATGCCAGGTTGGTTTGCACAGATAAACTCTTTTCTAACAGCGTTTGAGGAAACGCCAATCTGTCCAAGGTTGCACGCTTCCAGTGCCCATCCTGTTGCGCAAGGGCTTCGTCTTCGCTGAATGCCCGCATCACCGGCCCAGGCAGAGGCAGGGGCGTGGCCCCATCGCTTTCGTACCCATCCTTCCCTCCCTGGTCGGAGGACACACCCCCTCGCTGATGTAACATCTGCTGGGCCTCCCAAGCCAATCGAGCTTGAGTGATCATCGCCCCGAGACCCGCTCCCAAGCTTTCCCCCTCCCCTCCCGGAAGAGATGGCTTACGATTCTTACGTTTTCGATTGCCGCCATTGACATCGTGACTGTGCTGTAGCGTAAAGGAGCCACCGTATGACAATCCGGCTGACAAACTATTTGAACTATTCCCGTAGCTCATTAGACGCTCTGTCGTCCTAAACCGAGGGGAGGAGCCTGACTGCTCAACGTAAACTAGCTGCTTAACATATTCCCGCCCTGCCACGCTATACTCCCGCCCACTGGAGTTATAATCCCGCCCACCAGAGCTGCAGTCCCTCACGGCGGAGCTGTAGTCCCTCCCAGCAGAGCTATAGTCCCGCCCACTGGAGCTATAGTCTCGATCTCCTTGGTTGGATGTCTTTTCGGGTGTGGAGCTCCGCTGTCTCGTCAACACTAGTTGACCGTACGGAGACGGGTTTTGCTTGGGCGAGTGGTAGAGGCCTGGTTTGCGTGCCGGTGACCTATCAGAACCATAAAAGTCCGGATCGCAATGCATGTCAGGTGGTTCCTCATATATAGGCGGGGACTGGTATTCCGAGGGCGGTTCCTCGTAGAGGGGAGGTTCATAAGCATAACGAGGGGACGATGGCTGGGAGTCGCCTGAGCAACGACGCTGAGTGCCGCCCAGCTCCGCTCTCTTCAGGAACGGAGATTGCGTTTGGCCACGTTCAGACAGGGAATGGGGCGTGGCTTCGGGGTCTGAAGGGGCATTGCTGGATGATCGTCTGGAGCGTGGAGACGAACTTGAATATCCGTTTCCCTGTGACAGAAAACTGGGTTCTCGATCCGACACCTTGATGAGCATCCTCTCTCTGGCCCCAGTACCCCATCTGAACCTGAGCGAGAGAATAGATTTACTTAAAGAATTTTCCTTGCATTTTCGGTTTGATATTTATAAAAGGAATTTTACTTTATCAGCAAACGTTTGTGCTGTCTTTATCAAACGAAAAGGATGTAAACTTAAACATTAATGTTAGTTTAAATGAGTCATATCAAGAGATCTCAAATTGTTGTTTGGCAGAAAAGTTGAGGTCATGAAAAAAATAAAACAACAAAAAAGCCATTCAAAGGCCAATGTGTAAAATGTAAATCTTAGAGGTCTGAGAGTTTAAAGCATATAGGAAGAGCCTCTGAGTGTGAAAGACAAAGAAGTGTGTAAAATCAATTCAGGACTTGGCTGCAATGACCTTCCGAAATCTCCCCATGACCACATTGGATTACACAGCCAAGCGTGAGTGTGAATCTGTGGGTTCCTGGAGTAGCCAAATTAAAACTCTGAACACAAGAAACTTATCTCTCTCACTGTCTCTTTCCCGAGCGAGAGACCCACTACAAAGTGAACAGTGTTTTCCTCTGGAAATTAATTATTCATGGATATCCAACCTTCAAATCAATTTACACATTCTATGCCCCTCTCTCCTTTCATTTGCTTAGCCTGCACCTCCTTCTCTGTCAAACGAAATCATTTCATGACCCTTCCTTTCTCTTTTCTGCGTTCCCAGTGGGATGAAAATATTTAAGTGCTGACACTGTTTGAATATTAAAGTTTGAAGCGTTATCCCTATGAAAAATATAAAACAATTGATTTAAAGTTGCTTATTATAAGTATAGGAACAATATGTGTAACTTTTATTGCAAAATGTACCGATATATACAAATATATAAGTAGGGTTTGGGGTTAGGGGTCGTGGTTAGGGTTAGGGTTAGGTTTACAGTGTAAAGAGTGTAGGGAGAGCGACTCGGCCAGACCAAAAGCCACAAATCTTCGATTTTTATTTCATGGCCTCTTTAAAGAGTCTCTAGAAACTAACTGTAACAGGATACACTATTGGAGAAGGATGAGACTGTGAACCTACAGTCTTGTTTGAGTCTGACTCACGCCTGAGGAGAAATTATAAGGGATGTTTAGATATGTCCTCACCTCTCTCCCTCCTCGCTGGCTGACGTTTTCTCCTCCTGCTCTTGCGATGATGTCGTGCTGACGGCGCTTCGGGCGGGGCTGCTGTCAGCTGAGGCACTGGTCGTCGTAGCAGCGGGTGGAGCCGCGTTCGTGTTCTGTTTCAGCGTTTGGAGCTTGGCGAGGGGGATGATGTCAGAGCTGTGCGGGCGGTGCCAAACCGTGCACTGGGTAGAAGCGTTGTAGTAGTAGAATCGGGACGTTTTGGAGTCGAAGAGCTCCCACCACTGATCTTGCCCACTGCGCTTGATTTGTACACCCGTCGGGGCGTCCCAAACACACTCGCCCGTCAGCAGGTTGGCGTACATGCGCTCTCGAGTGCGTGGCTCGATAATTTCCACCCATTCCAACCTAAAGAGACACAAAAAAAGACTTTATACTCAGTATTAATGTATATGGAAAAAGAAAGCCAGTATAAGGGAGACAGAATGAATTACAGGCCATATAGAGTCATCATGACAGACATGTTGCATAAGAATCATATACACACACAAACTCTGCTATGAATCACGCATCATGTGTTTGTGTGTTTAGTGTGAGTAAGGCTGTGTATAGATGTTGAAGTAGCAAATATTCTAGTCTGATGTGTATAATGTAGATATAACATATAATAGACTCTGATTTCATAAAAACTAAAATCAATATAGTTTGCATTTTTTCCCTCATTTGTAAGTTGCTCTGAATAAATGTATCTGTTAAATAAACAATTAAAATTAGATTTGTAAATTTTCTAAAAGATGTCTTATTCTTTCTATACTATGGCAGGCAAAGACAAAGAGTCCAAAATGAATAAAATCCCAGATGCAGTTTATTGTTCAACCAAAATCCCAATAATATCCAGAATAAATGAAAATTGTGTGCATAACGCAGGACTTTTAAGTATAAACAAGCCAGAAACACAACGGGGACTCTTATTTTGAAATTACGAAATGATAAAACACTATCGCCATATAATTTTTCCGATAACTGATAGTTCCAAAAAGTAATTAACGGCACCGATTAATCGGTAAAACCAATATGTCGGTCTACCTCTAGTGGGTAGGGTGTTCCTGCTGGTTACTAGGGCATTGCTTTACATTTTCAAAGGTGTTCTGAGTGGTTGCTAGTAGAGGTCGATCGATAGTGGATGTTGCAGATATCGATAATTAAGGTGGTGGAAAAGGCCTATAACCGATTAATCGGCCGATAGTTTTTAAAATCGATTTATAGTACGTCAAAAAATTTCTTATTCTTTCTTTACTATGGCAGGCAAAGACAAAGAGTCCAAAATGAATAAAATCCCAGATGCAGTTTTATTTATATATATATATATATATATATATATATATATATATATATATATATATATATATATATATATATATATATATATATATATCGGTCTACCTCTAGTTGCTAGGGTGTTCTTGCTGGTTACTAGGGCATTGGTACCTGGTTGCTAGGACATTGCTTTACAGTTTAAAAGGTGTTCTGAGTGGTTGCTAGGGTGCTCTGGGTGGTTACTAGAGCATTGCTATCTGGTTGCTAGGGTGATCTCCGTGGTTGCTTGGGCATTGATTTGCAGTTTCAAAGGTGTTCTGAGTGGTTGCTAAGGTGCTCTGGGTGGTTACTAAAGCATTGCTACCTGGTTGCTAGGGTGATCTCTGTGGTTGCTTGGGCATTGATTTTCAGTTTCAAAGGTGTTCTGAGTGGTTGCTAGGGTGCTCTGGGTGTTTACTAGAGCATTGCTATCTGGTTGCTAGGGTGATCTCTGTGGTTGCTTGGGCATTGATTTGCAGTTTCAAAGGTGTTCTGAGTGGTTACTAAGGTGCTCTGGGTGGTTACTAAAGCATTGCTATCTGGTTGCTAGGGTGATATCCGTGGTTGCTTGGGCATTGATTTGCAGTTTCAAAGGTGTTCTGAGTGGTTGCTAAGGTGCTCTGGGTGGTTACTAGAGCATTGCTATCTGGTTGCTAGGGTGATCTCCGTGGTTGCTTGGGCATTGATTTGCAGTTTCAAAGGTGTTCTGAGTGGTTGCTAAGGTGCTCTGGGTGGTTACTAGAGCATTGCTATCTGGTTGCTAGGGTGATCTCCGTGGTTGCTTGGGCATTGATTTGCAGTTTCAAAGGTGTTCTGAGTGGTTGCTAAGGTGCTCTGGGTGGTTACTAGAGCATTGCTATCTGGTTGCTAGGGTGATCTCCGTGGTTGCTTGGGCACTGATTTGCAGTTTCAAAGGTGTTCTGAGTGGTTGCTAAGGTGCTCTGGGTGGTTACTAGAGCATTGCTATCTGGTTGCTAGGGTGATCTCCGTGGTTGCTTGGGCATTGATTTGCAGTTTCAAAGGTGTTTTGAGTGGTTGCTAAGGTGCTCTGGGTGGTTACTAGAGCATTGCTATCTGGTTGCTAGGGTGATCTCCGTGGTTGCTTGGGCATTGATTTGCAGTTTCAAAGGTGTTCTGAGTGGTTGCTAAGGTGCTCTGGGTGGTTACTAAAGCATTGCTACCTGGTTGCTAGGGTGATCTCTGTGGTTGCTTGGGCATTGATTTTCAGTTTCAAAGGTGTTCTGAGTGGTTGCTAGGGTGCTCTGGGTGTTTACTAGAGCATTGCTATCTGGTTGCTAGGGTGATCTCTGTGGTTGCTTGGGCATTGATTTGCAGTTTCAAAGGTGTTCTGAGTGGTTACTAAGGTGCTCTGGGTGGTTACTAAAGCATTGCTATCTGGTTGCTAGGGTGATCTCCGTGGTTGCTTGGGCATTGATTTGCAGTTTCAAAGGTGTTCTGAGTGGTTGCTAAGGTGCTCTGGGTGGTTACTAGAGCATTGCTATCTGGTTGCTAGGGTGATCTCCGTGGTTGCTTGGGCATTGATTTGCAGTTTCAAAGGTGTTCTGAGTGGTTGCTAAGGTGCTCTGGGTGGTTACTAGAGCATTGCTATCTGGTTGCTAGGGTGATCTCCGTGGTTGCTTGGGCATTGATTTGCAGTTTCAAAGGTGGTGGTTGTGGAGTTGGTCCGAGTACGGCTGAACACCCTGCACTAACTGTAGCTACGCAACTGATCCAAACTATACATTAAATAAAAATGATAAAGAAACAAATATGTGATCAAAAAATATATCTGAAATGTGATTATTCTTTTATAAAGTTCCACTGATTACAACAAAACTCCTTATAATAGTAATGGCCGATGTGTTCAATACACGTTCATTTCGTAACCAAAACAGTTCTTTTGATGTTAAAAACAACAGTTAATTAAACTAGAGCTAAATATTTGCATTAATGATATTTGCTCTGTGTTTAGATTTTGTTTTGATTGTGTATGCGCACACATGCATCCCTCTGTGTCATAATCAGCCCCTTTAATCTCATAGTACAATTCTTCTGATCTCATAATCAAATCTAATCTGCTCTAATCCCAGATAACCTGATCGCTCAAATCCTGCTGAAAGCATTTTTGGGAAGCTGGTCAGAGGGGACGCTGGGTAATGTGATCTGTCTGGATCATCCATCTGAACGAGTTGAAGCATATGATCAGACTCCACTCTTCAGAATTTCAATACGTTCAGACGCCTTAATGCATCTTCAGATAACGGTGTATCAGTGTCTATTCATAACAGACACACTCAAGACTCAATTTTCAATTACCTTGACAAGCCTACAAGCTTTTGTGCTACATACTATGCAGTATATGAATCATTCTGCAGTCTATGTATATTATATATCTATATCTTCAGAATATTTTGGAATGTTTTGCCTCTCCCAAAATGAGTCACTATATTAAAACATAGTGATATACTGCAATACAAAGAATTATATTCAATTGTTAAGAATTTGTTTTCAATCCTCCCTCTAAAGATTATTTGGTAACACTTTACAATAAGGTTGTTAACATTAGTTAAGATAAATTAATAGTGAGCAGTACATTTACAGCATTTCACTGTTAGTTCATGATACCTAATACATTTAATAATGTGCATATTTTTTTTTAAATATTTTCCTAGATGATTTCCACGGCTAAATCAAATAAAATTTAAATTGTACAAATTTTTTTTTAACAAAGTTCACTTTATAAAATTCATCAAAAAAAAAAAAAAAAAAAATATATATATATATATATATATATATATATATATATATATATATATATATATATATATATATACATATATACATACATACATACATACATACATACATACGTGATCTGAAATACATTTCACACAAACAAAGCGTTCAGCCAGGCGAAAGGAGTTTATTTGAAGATACAGATCTAATTTAAATCAGATTGAAATGTTCCCACCTTAAGCGTTTTTTGATTGTGATCTTATGGGCGGAGTCGCAGCAGATGCACTGCTATTGATTGACAGGCTCTCTGCTGCATTTTTTTAACTGCGCGCCATCTGCAGCAATTACTGCCTGCACTTTACAAAGACGCCCTTTACAAGGTGCAAGTACTCACGAGGTGAGATTTAAGGCTGTCACTCAAACAAGCATCTGCCATTCATTGGGTGTTCAAAGAAACTGCAGGGGGGAGAAACATTGGAAATAATGGCAGGTGAAACCACAGGGCCAAGACTTCTGTATGAAAAAGACCTATGATTGCCGTTCATCAACTGCGGAATAAATACTTTTGCAATTTTGTTTTGTGACACTAATGGCGCAGAAATTACACACTGAAGATTTAAAGGGCCAAGTCACAAGTCACAGTGTTAAATGACCAAATTGCTACCCGATTGGGTGTGCAGATTCAACTTACACATTTATAAATCCACATGCATACAAATCCAATGAACAATTCCCACAGTATATGCACATAAACATGTAAATTCACTTGCATGGTGATAATAGCCGTGCGGTGAAATTTGGAGGTGGTTGTGTGCCGCATTGTTATTTTTGAGCTCCTAAACTTCCGTATGCTAGTGCCGTTTGGGAAAAGTAAAGTTTACATATGTGGAGTGAACAACCAGAAGCATTTACATATGGGCGAGTCACATCTCATATGTGTTACAAACCACCTCTCTCTCCTGAATAGGATTGTAGCTTTTTAGTTAATAGTTTTAAATATTTAATTAATTTCCTATGTTTTTGTTTAATCTGTAACAATATTAATGCATCATATTCTATTAATCATTAGAAAACACTTGAGAAATCTTAATATTTTTCCTTCATTTGTCCATGATGTTTTGAATGGTGTGAAATAAACTGGTTGCCCTGTGTCACTTACAGAGCCAGTTTCCTATGAAACGCGCAAATTTACTCACTTGATGTAAAGCGCAGCTCGAGCAGTCGGTCAGGATATTTGACTACTGTGATTAGGAGCATGACTGTATTCTGGAAAAGTTGCTAATATTTAGCGGATATGGTAACGCTATTTGGGTGGGACTGAATGCCCAATATTAGCCCTTTTCCACCGACATGTTTTGGAGGCAGGTTCCTGGGCCGGTGCGAATTCTCGAATCGTTCTGCATGTTTCCACTGCAGAAAAGGTCATTCAGGGGTGGAAAAACTGGTTCTGCACTGGCCCCGTAAGCTTGCTGGTCTCTAACACAGGAACTGATTACGTCAGGGGGCGGAGGGCATGATTATATTTCATCATCAAAGTTTTACAAACAACAGTAGCTACCGTCTGCAGCAAGAAGTACTTTATCACTCTATAACAACAATAAAAATCCCAGGAAATGGGTACGAAATGAGCACTCTTCTTACGATACGGTCTTCTACGGATATCCAAGATAAACTAGAGAGATCCCAAAACAAAAAAAGAGACCAGCAAGAAACGATGCACGTCCATGTTCTGAAGCATTGTTTTGTTCAGTAATGGGATTACTCAGTTAGTTAGGAAGACCGCTGCTATATCTGTTATTTAAACCGGTGTGATTCTTAATCAAGACGTAAACATAATATTACATGCTATGGCAAAAATGCAAATATAACCATCTGCTACACCAATGTTAATAACGATTACACTGTTTCAGTTTACAGTACTTGGCAAGATACGCCACTTTAAAAAGTTTATACATAATGTAATTACCCTACCTGTCGTCTTGGGGGTAGTATCCTTTCTGGCAATCTTCTCTGTATGTATAATATGTCCTCAAAAAAACAGGAGTTACGTAAAACCACCATGTAGCTACGTAACCCGTTCCGTCACTGTACGACTCTAGATTAATGGAGAAGTGCTGTTGATTTACAATAGGCTTCAGATTACCCCCGTCCCATCTGGGAATAAGCCGAGCACAGGCTTGGCACGAGAACCATCACGATTTTGGTGGAAAAGGGCTATATGTGGCCTCGGCCCACCCGTGGCTACACCAGTGCTCCTGATGTAGTGTGAACGATTGGAATGCTTTTTTCATTATCAGATAGCTATCCAATCAGTAAAAATGCATGAAATTTAAAAAAATATATATATACAATAGAAATATATAATCCAAAAAATAATTTTAAGATTTACACATTATTTAAAAAAAAAAAAATCTTTCATTTTCTTTTTTTCACCCAATTTGGAATGCCCAATTCCCAGTGCGCTTTTTAAGTCCTCGTGGTGGCGTAGTGATTCGCCTCAATCCGGGTGGCGGAAGATGAATCCCAGTTGCCTCCGTGTCTGAGACCATCAAACTGCGCATCTTATCACGTGGCTTGCTGAGCCCGTTGCCACGGAGACATAGTGCGTGTGGAGGCTCACGCCATCCACCACGGCATCCGCGCTTAACTCACCATGCGCCCCACCAAGAACGAACCACGTTATAGCGACCATGAGGAGGTTACCCCATGTGACTCTACCCGCCCTAGCAACCGGGCCAATTTGGTTGCTTAGGAGACCTGGCTGGAGTCACTCAGCATGCCCTGGGATTCGAAATAGCGAACTAGTGAACCCCAGGGGTGGTAGCCAGCATCCCAGGAGCTACCCAGGCCCCCTCATTTTCGTTTTGTTTTTTCAATTTTGTAAAAAATTACACAACTCTGAGGCCTGGGTAGCTCAGCGAGTATTGACACTGACTACCACCCCTGGAGTCGTGAGTTCGAATGCAGGGTGTGCTGAGTGACTCCAACCAGGTCTCCTAAGCAACCAAATTGGCCCGGTTGCTAGGGAGGGTAGAGTCACATGGGGTAACCTCCTCATGGTCACGATGAGTGGTTCTCGTTCTCGGTGGGGTGCGTGGTGAGTTGAGCGTGGATGCCGTGGAGAATAGCGTGAAGCCTCCACACACGCTACATCTCTATGGTAACACGCTCAACAAGCCACGTGATAAGATGCGCGGATTGACGGTCTCAGACGCGGAGGCAACTGAGATTTGTTCTCCGCCACCCGGATTGAAGCACTACGCCACCATGAGGCCTTTTGCATTGGGAATTCCAAATTGGGGAGAAAAGCGGAGAAAAAAAATAAATAAAAAAAATAAAATAAATAAAAAATAAAAATAAATATATATATATATATATATATATATATATATATATTTTTTTTTTTTCATGTAAAACTTAAAAATATGCTAAAATATTTTTAAAAAAAAATTCAGGACAAATCTTTTCATAATTTAACTATTGATCTGATAAGCATGAAATAATGCAATAATGATACAGTAGTTGATTTTTTAATGAAAGTTATAATTAAGTGTGGTAACACTTTATTTTACAGTGTCCTTGTTATACATGTTACATGTTTTGGCTATAGTAATAACAGTAAATTATGCATAATTACAAGTAATTAACCCTAATCCAAACCCTATCCCTTTAGTAAGTACATGTTGTTAATTAATAGTACTCAGTACTTACTTGTGTTATTACACTGTAACAAGAACACTGTAAAATAAAGTGTAACCTAAAGTGTCATTGAGAAAATTGAGCTGGTTTAATTTTGGGGGTTTTGTACAGGTTGAAACCCCCTGTTGTAGATCACTCTATTTTCAATCTTTCCAGTTCCTTTCTATCCATTCTTCTCTGTATGACCTGCCCTCTACCTCCATTTCCAATCTCTCTATCTTCATGTCCTTCATCTCTCTTCCAACAGATAATCGACAGCACAGGGGATTACTGTGACTATACGACAGACTAAACGCTCCACATATGACAATGGGATTTTACAGTATCTGCGAACACAAGAGTGTTAACAAAACAGTGTCTCTGGTTGCTAAAATTACTTTGATCGAAAGTATTTAACACAAACTGCTGAAATCCATGTTTCTTGTTTACATTTTAAATGCTATGGTAAAAGACAGAGGACAACAGCAAGAAATGGACAGAGAGAGAGAGAGAGAGAGAGAGAGAGAGAGGTTCAGTGAAGTGTGACGACTGCAGATCCTCTGATCTCATCCATTTATCTTTTGTATTTGGGTCATAATTCAAATAGTGTTTTTCAATAACACACACCACCTTGACCACAACCCTCACTGTAAAGACTTCACGCTATTATTATTGGTGTTTGTGAGTGCAAGCATCATATTACTATTGCTTACACTGAGAGTTAGTGATATCAGGGTATCTGCGGGTTTGAAGGAATGCAATTTAAGACTTTTTATGGCCAAATAAAAGAAAATGTTGAGACCACTTTCGCATTAATAATAAAAAAAAAAAAATTCTAGATCAAATAGTTTTCATAAAAATGTATGTCCACATATGTGGAGGGTCACATGAGTAAAAGCGTCTGCTTTGTGTTGGTCGCGCTGTGCGGTTGAGCAGGTGTCAGCCTACAGTTTCAGAACAATAGCTTACTTGCCTGGTGTAAATAAATAGTTACTGCTGAGATTATCAAGCTGGCATACACGGTCCTTAACATCACATAATTCAAGGTGCACTTAGTCATTGTTTTCCTCATTACAAATGTTTACTCAATGAAATCAACAGTCATTTTAAAATATATGTATAAAATCAATCACTCACATGAGTTGAAGACTCCATTTTATTAACCTTATAAAAGTTGTTTTATTCTGCATGGACAGGGTCTGTCTGTTTTTCTGTCTGTCTGTTTGTCTGTCTGTCTATCTTTTTGGAGGAGGTTCGGCACAGAGATTATACAGTGGAAATTAAAAATGTCACTTCATGCAAAAATGTTGCAGACCCCTGCTGTCCCTGCTGAAAGACCAGCTAAATCCAGCCTAAGCTGGCTGGCTGGTTTTAGCTGGTCACCCAGCCTAGCCAGGCTGGTCAGTTAGCTGGTTTCAGAGGGGGTTTGAACACATTTTAGCTGGTCAGGCTGGGAGACCAGCTAGCCTCCCAGCTTAAACCAGCTTGGCCAGGCTGACCAGCCAAGACCAACCTGACCAGCTAAGACCACATTGACCAGCATAGACCAACCTGACCAACTAAGACCACCCTCCAGCTAAGATCAGCGTGACCAGCCTGACCAGCTAAAAAAAGTGTTCAAAACCCCTTTAAAACCAGCCTGACCAGCTAAAACCAGCCAACCAGCTTATGCTGGTTTTAGCTGCTCTTTTCAGCAGGTTAGCATTTAATGATTATTTCAATGGCTTTGCAATGTAAACATCATGAACTATGTACATACAATAATATGGTACTGTAGCACCATACACCTTTGTATAGGCATAAAACGCAACACTCAATTTTATACAATAAGTAACGGGGGTCCTGGCTCCGTCTCTCTACCCACTAAGGGGTCCTTGGCCTGAAAATGGTTGAAGACCCCTGGTCTAGAGTCTTGTGAACAGTATTCAGTAGGTTTTTATTTATTTAAATTATGCGTTGCATATAGTGAAGCCAAAATACAACGTCCACGCATGTGGACGTGGGGTTGCACAAGGTTCAGACTAAAGTCACATCCACACTAATATGTTTTTGTTTAAAAAATGCATTAATTTTTTTCCCCATCCAAAACGGATTGTTTACGGAAATGCTCAACATAACCGTAGACCTAACTTAAATAGACAGCCTGATCTCATAAAATTTACGTGACAATGGCAACATTTTTACAAACCAAAATGACGTGCTTCATTGCACGCTTGGTTGCAGTTTCCCAGTGAAATGTCCAGCAGGGGGCGCCAAAAGCGAGTAAAATAGTGTCGTAATCAGACGAAGTTTTTAAAGTGAATATTAGATAGATGCTTTAATGAGTAAAACGTACCTCCCTAACCTAAAACATCAACCTAAAACTTACCAATAGTTTAAAAAAAAAAAAAAAATGACATCCTTACCCTAAATCAACACCTGAACCTAACCGATAATATTTTAAAAGCAAATTCGACATTAAAAGCACATTTACTGAAGCAACCACATGATTTCGTCTCAATTCTATGACACTTTCGCTTAATTTTCACTTTCATTTCGAGCTTCCTTGGCTGGGATCGAGGCTCGGTCACTGAGTCCAGAGTCCAGCACTCTATCAAGTGAGCTACCACACAAACTAATCAAACTGGAATAACCATGTAAATGTAGGTGGGTCTGTAATACAAGCGTTAAAAAGTATCGTTTTACAAATGATGCGTTATAGTAAAGGGTTTTGATATAATAACATAGCAAGGTGTGTGTGACTCCAGCCAGGTCTCCTAAGCAACCAAATTGGCCCGGTTGCTAGGGAGGGTAGAGTCACATGGGGTAACCTCCTCGTGGTCATGATTAGTGGTTCTCGCTCTCAATGGGGCGCGTGGTGAGTTGTGCGTGGATCGCGGAGAGTAGCATGAGGCACGTGCATACATAGACATCAAAAAGGGCTTGAGCACCTGCCCTCGAGAGAAAGTGCCTTATTTTCGGGGTGCTTTTTTTTTTTTTTTTAATAAATGAATATACAGTATATATATATATATATATATATATATCCTGTTTGCGCACAGCTTCCCTGTCAAACAAATATATTTACTGAATAAAAAATCAAAACATCAGATTGGGAGATGAGACTTTGTCGAGTTCTGATGCCCTCCCTCCCTCCCCCTCCCTCTCTCCCTCCCTCCCTCCCCCTCCCTCTCTCCCTCTCCCTCTCTCTCTCCCTCTCTCTCTCCCTCTCCCTCTCTCTCTCTCTCTCCCTCTCTCTCTCCCTCCCTCCGCATCTCTGCGCAGCAGTGCAGCACACATCGGCACATCAGACACACAGACAGGCAGGCAGCAGCCCCTCCCAGCTCCTATCCCAGTTGTGTTTTTCTTGGCTTGTGTGGAGGTGAGTGGTGATGGACAAAAGACTAAGCTACCAGTGCCTCGACTTTACAGCTAATTAGCCAAAAAGTTAACTTGTGTCTTACTAACATGCATGACTCATGAGCTACTAGCTAATGTAATAAGTTAGATAAAGTTTAGCTAAGGCAATATATCATAGCC
This sequence comes from Myxocyprinus asiaticus, assembly GCF_019703515.2. Lineage (NCBI taxonomy): Eukaryota > Metazoa > Chordata > Actinopteri > Cypriniformes > Catostomidae > Myxocyprinus > Myxocyprinus asiaticus. The sequence goes on along the minus strand of NC_059362.1, from coordinate 45,937,265 downwards.
ATACAGGCTAATGTACTGTACTTAATGGAGACACTACAGGCGAATTCAGTAAAATTTGTGTCTAATTACGTCATCACAATCGCCACATTGATATGCAAATTAGGTGTTAACTAATTAAAATGTGCTAATTTGCATACATTTAACAAGGCACTGCAGGTGAACATGATAAACAAAATAACTAAAGTATATCACCACAGAACTTCCCCAGTTAATAACTTACATCAAGAGTCTTTTCCCCTGAAATGTTATGTTTAAATATGCAGATTAGCTTGTTTTGGTTAATTTAGAAGAAATCTACAGATGCAAACAAACACCATCTAAATGTGTATTTTGGAAGTTTTCTTTCCATTAGAGTAGACATGGAAGCAAAATAGACCAAATTCTCAAAATTGACCACTACATGAAAAAAGTGTCCTGCCTTAAACAGTAACTTCATCATTTTGATCGTAGGCTCCTCATCTAAAACTATTTATTGCCTTGTGCAAAATAAACAAATCATTAGTGAAACTATGTCCCTCTCCTTGGTGCAGTAATTTATTCTAAATATATACTTGAAACTAGTAGCATTGAAAACATGCACATAGTTTCCTTTGCTGTTGCCTGCTCTTGTGATAAACCTAGTCTCTCCGGAGAGAGAAAGCGGTAAGGGCGCTTACACCTGAGCTAAATTATGTCTAACACCTGTCTCTAATTTCAGTGAGCACGGGGAGAGCGGCATAAATAGAGCGACACAACACTCAGTCGAGAGAGAGACTGGATACGACAGAGCCGAGCCAGAGCAAGGATTTTTCTAGTAGTGAAAGTTTATTTATGAAAGCTGTGTGTGTTAGTGTCAGTTTAGTGTGTGAAGGTAAACTGTAAAGTGGTGTCGCCAAGAGGGGAAAATAAAGCCTCACCTGAAGAAGGAAAAACTGCTCCTCGCCTCATCCCTTACACTGGTGCCGAAACCCGGGAAGGAGGAGGAGGAGTCCTCGACACTGCCGTCCACCCAGGGGAGCGCCGCTGCCGTCCGACAGGGTACGGAGTAGCCCGACCACCCGGACGCGGGGAACGGCCGCCGTCCGCGAGGCGAGTGGGGACAGGACTCCCCGACTGCCTGGAGCGAGGGAGCCGCTGCCGGGGGCGGAGGAGTGCCCTGCCATCCCCCGGGAACGCGGAGGGGTCGAGAGAAGACCGCCGTCCGCGGGGGGGAGGAGGGAAGCGACTCCCCGACCGCCTGGAGTGGTAGGGCCGCTGCCAGGGGCAGAGGAGAGTCCCCACGGGACACCGGGAACGCGGAGGGGCGTTCTGTCCGCTGGGGGTCGGAGGTCTGACTCCGGTCCGCCCGGGGAGGAGCGGCTGCAGTCCGCCTGAGGGGGTGGAGTAGTGATCGAGGACCACGCGACGGCGCATCAGAGAACCGGTGAGTTTCTTTTCTCTCTCTCCTCTCTCTGTCGCTCCGTGTTGGCCTTTCCCTCGCCATTTTGTGTTGTTGTTGTTTTTTCCCCTCCTGTCTCCTCCCAGGTCGAGGAAGGCGGGGAGGACCCGCCGGCAGTCGGGGCATAAGGCACGCCCCCCCCCCCGGAGAGGAAGGGTGGGGGGATGTATGTCATGCCGGGGGCTCCCCGGCCTGAGGCAACACCGGGAGGAGTGTAGAGCCGAGGAGGGCGGGGCTGGGCTGGAATGAGACACACCCAGTCCCCAATCAGCCTGATGGGGCGCGCGAGGGATAAAGGCGGCCGGGGACGACAGTTTGAGAGAGAGAGAGAATTACAGGCAGCTGTACTGTGTGTTTTTGGTTGTGCGTTTTATTTAAATTGTTTATTAAATTATTATTTAAGTTGTCAAGCCGGTTCTCGCCTCCTCCTTTCCACTGAACCCCCTTTCAATATATAAAAAAACAAAGCAGGGTGTGAGTAACGGGGCGAAAAATACATGTTTATAAAGTCATAATCAGCCACTGTACCCATGATTTGTGTGAAAGTGAATAAAACACAATTCACCCGGAAACTGCAGCAAAACATAGAAAGTGGCACGTGAAGCTCCGTTTGCAAAAATGTAGTTCTAGTAACGTTCATTCTATAAGACTAGATTGCAAACGGATTAGTGTGGACATGGCCTGAAACACCAAAATGAATCAAACTGTATCAAAATTGGAATCGAATCTAATCGAGAGCTTATACATCGGAATCGAATCAAATCAGAAATCTATATCGATACCCAGCCCTAAATGCCACTGACACATTTCGTTTATTTTTTATAGAAAATGTAAAAATCTAGTGCTTTTGGACAATTTTTCATTTCATTTCTTTTTACCCAGAGTTATCTACAGTAAATTTACTGCACGGGGCAAGCTTGCAGCATTGTGAATAAATCTACAATATAATATCACACCATTTCAAAAGTCTCCCACTGAAATATTACACATGTTAGCTTCTAAAGTGTGATAGAGACACTTAGCAATCTTGTCTGTGCATAGACATAAGCCAGTCTTTTCACTCACAAACAGCTTAAAAAGCAAACCCAGTTACTTTTGCATAATACCTGCGCAAGGCTACCACGAAGTGATATAGAAGAGATGTGACGTAATTATCCATAAAGCACTGGTTACATTGAGCAAACTCCGCCCACAGAACTTACATCAGTAACACAAAACCAGAAGTTCATCCGCCTAAAAAAGTAGTCCCACTTCAAACACAAAATTTAACTCAAATAATACACATTTTTACTAAAGAATTCATGCAAGCACTTTAGAAACACATTTCTGCTTTTTATCCATCCAGAACGCTGGCCCCATAGACTTCCATTGTAAGCGTAATACTGCAAATGCGTTTATGTTCACCCACAGTGACCTTTGAAGTTGGGCAGAGAGAGCGATGTCATCGTGTGTATTCGTGCTGGAGAGAGTGATGAGTCAATCAAGCCTGCCGCTGTAAAAGTCACTTAGCTGAATGGACACTGACATCTAATTCAAACAGAATTAATGGACCAATCACTGTCTGAAATTTAGTGTAAGGTAAAGTCTATTTATAGATCAAGATCAAAGAGTAGATGGTCAAGACCAGAACGCAGCATTCAAAACCTATTTTACTTCCGTAAAATGACGTGTTTCAAAGTGAAACAGGATTTTGTAATGAGGAAAAAAAGATGTAGGGCGGGGCAGGTAAAAGTGGGCGTTTTAAGAAGGTAAATTGGGTCGATTTTGATTTCATGTTGACTTAAAACACACATTCCACCCACAAAAACGGTGTGTTTCGACGTCTAAGTGAGGTATGCGTGTCATTGTGGGTGGACCACGCTGTCTCTCTGTCTTAGCCCTGTTCCCCAGACATAATCTGACACCTCGACCCACTGATGATAATCATTAATACTAATAAAACTCACTCCTGCAGAAACCCCTCCTTTCTTTTCCTATCAAATCTCTCCTCTCTGGACCGTTTCAGATTCATCAGATCTGTGTAGTAGCATCTATGTTCATTCTGACATTCAGAGCTGAGAAATCTTGAGAAAACTGGCAGATTGTTAGTCTTTATTCTGTGTGACTGTGGCATTTACCCACTAAATAGACTGTAATTGTGCTGCCTCTCAATTAAAGTGGAGCATCCCTCCTCCAACTCCACAAATACATATTTTAATCAATCAATATGGGATTTCTAAAAAGAAGGGTGACATACTGAATATGCATCCTATATAATGCAATTATAATAATAATATAAATAAAATATCTATTATTTTACACAAAATTTTCTCAAAGTCCCTTAAATAGATATAGAAATAGATATTTTATATATATATATATACACACACATATAAATTAATGATACTTGTTTTTCTACAGTATCGATAACACCAAATGCTGAATTAAAGGGACAGTTCACCCCAAAATGAAAATGCTCTCATCATTTACTCACCCTCATGCCATCCCAGATGTGTGTGACTTTTTTTCCTCTGCAGAACACAAATGAAGATTGTTTCAGCTCTGTTGGTCCATACAATGCAAGTGAATGGTGGCCAGAACTTTGAAGCTCCAAAAAGCACATAAAAGCAGTGTAAAAGTAATCCATACGACTCCAGAGGTTTAATCCATGTCTTCAGAAACAATGCAATCACTTTGGGTGAGAAACAGATCAATATTTCAATCCTTTTTTACTATAAATCTCCACTTTCATGTTCAGAATGTGAAAGTGGAGATTTATAGTAAAAAAAGGATTGAAATATTGACCTATCATATCGATTCTGAAGACATGGATTAAACCACTGGTGTCGTATGGATTACTTTTACGAGAACCACATTATAGCGACCACGAGGAGGTTACCCCATGTGACTCTACCCTCCCTAGCAACCGGGCCAATTTGGTTGCTTAGGAGACCTGGCTGGAGTCAAATTCACTGGAATTATTAAGAGGAATCAGAAACGTTAAATTTCCATACATAGTAACTTATTAGAATACTAAACTTAAACTGTTCTGCCTTTGTTGTTTTTCTTTTTCATATCCTCAATTTGTAATAATTTCCAGATTGTATTTTATTTCATAAGAGGACCCTGTAAGCATTTCTGTGTCGTGTTTACGATTAACAATCTTAAAAAAAAAAAAACATGTATTTTTCCTGTTCAACACATGGAAAAGATGCCCAGGCTTTAAAGAATTCAAATAAAGATGTCATATACATCAACAACCATTATACAGTGATGTCATTTTATGCCAGATGATGTCATGGACTGTTGATCAGAAGGGACAAAAGGGTCACAACCTCTGTAAAAATATCTGTAATTTTAATGGTAAAAGAATGTAAAAATGCTACAGTAAAAAATGTTAATTGGTTAACGTGTAGCTACATTAACAATCATATATGGTAAAAAAAATTATCATATATTTAACAAGACAATACATGTAATTTTACAGTAAAATATAGTAAAAATTATGTTTTTTAGATGTAAAAAGTACGATTGTACTGTATAATTAATGGTAAAAAAATTAAAAGAGAATACATGTACTTTTTACGGTAAACTATTGTTAAAATTAAGGTGAAAAACAATAATCGGGCATTCCCAGAAGTCCCTGCGTGACCCATCACATTTCATTATATTTTATGGGAATAGTTATGTTTCATTATTTTAAATATTGAGGTGTTCTGTGTTATATTTTATGTAGGTTAGTTAGTGTCTACTGTATTATTTTAGTGTCACATGTGTTACTCTGATGGTGTTTTGTGTTTGTGTGTATTAATTATTACACTCTTGATGAACTTTAAGTCATTATGTGGCCTTCTGTTGTTACTACGGTGATTAAAAATACATTTTAAAATGAAAAACAGACTTTTAAAGTTCCAGATGGTTAGTAAAATACATTTATATCATTTAATTATAGAAACGGTAGTGAACCGTAAAATATACAGGCATCAAAATGACATCCTGTAAAACCTGAAACATGGTCACCGTATTTTTTATGCTAAATTTCTGGCAACAACAACTGCCGGTATTTTACCGAAAATGTAATGGATTTTTTTTTTTTACAGTTGTTGACTGCAGTAAAATAGTTTTCAGCCTTCAAAAAAAGAGGTAAATACAAAATGCTGCTAAAAAAAAAAAGAAGAAAAAAAAAAGAGATGGTTTAATGTCTACACAGCAAAAACAACATGTATGAAACTCACACATGTTCAACTCTCACATGTTGTTTTAGTGACAAATGTTTGAGGTGTCTGGCTGCGACAGTGACATTAGGGGTCTGAAAATAGCATTTATCTGTGGGCCTCACCATTGAGCATGTGTACAAAAATCCAACTGTGCAAATAAGCATTTCGATCATATTTCGAGTGCTGAGAATATGTAATATCCACACACACACACACACACACACGATGTCTCAGGCTGCTGCAGTTGTCTGACTGTATATAACACACATCATGAGGTACAAATGGCAAATCCATTCTTGGATTTCTCAAAGAAAGACCATGTCTGTCCGCCGGTTGTCTTTACTTCACATCGCTTCGAGAATTAAGTTTAAAGGCCACCAGCCCATTTTTGGCATGCTTGACATTTTGCAAAGATTAATTAGCCGTACAGCTGTTTTGGTGATATAGAATATTAAATCAAGAACGAACAGAACATGGGAATCACACGTTGTCATGGAATTATGAAAGTGGTAAATCTCAGATGCCAGTAAAAATGCAGACATGAATATGTGATAATTACTGTGAATTTGAACAGACTGCAAGAATAGTTTTCTTACTGAGTATATATGTCTTTTTTGTCCCGGTAAAAACAACTAAACATCCTTAAAGCAATTAGAAGAAATTACTTGAGAAGCAGAATGACAAGATGTTAAGTTTTGTTTTCACATAAATCTTACAAAATGTATTGGGGTTTATGGTGTTATAAAATAAACTGGTTAAAAAAAAAGTTGTTGTTTTTTTTTGTACCTCATTGGCATTTTTTATTCATTATTATTATTATTATTATAAGCATAAACATTACTAAATTTAGTTAGATTTCTCTGAAAACAAGACAAAATCTCATATTATTTTGCTTCTCAACTAAACTTATCTTGCTTTAAGAAAGTTCAGATATTTTTACTGAAATACTCAGTAAGAAAATTATTTTTCTGCAGTGATCTCATAAAAAAATGGCGTCAAAAACATTTGCAAAATTATATTACGTGGTTTATTACATGTATCGCCGCAGTTCTGAGGTGAAATGTCCACTGTGTGGTGCTAAAAGCGAGTTAGCAAGTTTAAGGTTAATGCTCTATCGAGATTTAAATCAACAAAACCGATCTCCCTACCCTAAACCTAAACCTAACCGATAGTGTCATAAAAAGCAAATGTGAGATGAAAAACGCAATTGTGTCAATTTGTGGCGCTTCTATGACACTTTCGGCTCACGTGTCGACTCGCGTGCTCTTCAGTACTCGTATCCCACTCCTTTACATCACAAGCGCAACACTCTATCAGTTGAGCTACCGCGCAATTTGATCACACTCGAACTTGTAAATGTAGTTGGTTATGTAATGCAAACGTTAAAATAAGTCATGCACTATAGTAAAAATGTTAAGATAGCATTGTGTGAGGAACAGGGAGAAAAGTAAGTGTTTATGAACTGATAATCTGCCGTTTTACTCGTGATTTGTGTGAAAGGGAATCAAAGTCATTCTTGTTGTAGCGCCTCTAGTGTTCACTTCACACAATACAAATGCAGGAATAGTAACGTGACCTGTCGGACATTAAAACGGGCCAATAAATAGCATAGACTTACGCTGAATAAGGAACCCAAACCATACAGCCAAAAAAAGCTCTATAACGTTTCGTTATTTACTTTATTGGGACGCCCATGTTCCTAATATATATTTTAGAGGCCTGGATATTTTGGGCTATTTGGGTTTTTGGGTCAGTCTTACTGGTCAGGACAACCAAGTCAAGGGTGTAGCAGCCAGGGGGGGATTTTTGCCCCCCCGCACTTTTCCAAGCTAAACCCATACCGAGTCCAAATGGTGGATTTGTTTACTGTATTCTTTGCGTTTTATTACTCTGGGCTGATTGAGCGACCATCCAGCCAATCACAGGTGAGTTTAATGAGCCATAACAACCCTAACATAACAGGCCGTCAGACAGACAGTCTAATCAACGCGGCTCCGTTCATTTCTACAAAGTTGCTTTCAACAATGCTCATTTATCCATGTATTTTATCGGCATTGATGTTGATCTAAATGAATACTCTAGAGATGAGGAACACACAAATGAGAGTTATTTATCGGCATATCGTTCTTGATTGACAGAATTACATGAAATGCACTGCAGAAACAAACAAAGGACAGTCCTTCTTTTAAGCACACATTGTAAGAGTTTATATCAGCACATGAGTCTTCATTAAGTTATGATTTTTACATTATGTTTATGAGGTAATAGTTTGAACGGTTGTTTTTGCCAATTTAAGCAGATTACTAGATCTGTGTTAAATATGTAAAGCTATTTTTAATATCAGCTCCTGTTTTTTACCTCTGTGTTGGTGTGCAGTCGACAAACTGCAAGAAATAAGATCGATCTGCTGTTCTTATAACACTTATGCATTTTACTGAAGTCATTCGATATGCACACACACTTTTTTATACATGAAAACGTACGCACGTTATTGAAACTCATTATAATTATAATTATTATAAGACTATTATTGTTGTCTTTTGTTAAATGCTCAGAAACTGTAGGGAAATTTCTCTTTATAGGTCTGTAGACATACACATTTTAAAGGATTAAAATGTTCTTTTGATCATTGATTCAGTGATTAACTCATTTCACACAAGACGCTCATTTGTCACCTTCTGGCATCAGCAGAAATGGTCACTGAATCTTTAAATGGATCTGAACGAATGTTGGTGAACGGTCAAAACACTCGAGCCACTTGGATACATTTAAATCCCACAATGCACAGAGTAAAAAATAAAACTGTGCACATGCACATTTGGCATTATTTAATTGATTAAATAATTTATTCAGGACCAGCTTGTGCTCAGTCTTTTATTGTCATGTGTGGTTCACTACATACAGAATTCCAAACATTCCAAACATTGTGAAATCATTCCCCCAAGGACTCCCTGGAACCTTCTGTCATTCTCACACACACACACACACACACACACACACACACACACACACTAACACACTTCCCCCTGCACACTGATTCACACATTTCAAACAAACCACCTGCTCCATTATTTTAAACACACACACTAAAGTTCTGTAGGAATGAAAGAGATAAAATATGTCTATAGATCTTCTTTTTTTTGGAGTTGACCTTAAAATATTTCTGGAAAAAGATGAAAGCATCTGTTGGTGTGTGTTTGTGTGTGAGCTACATCACTGACTGACAAACATTCTGATTGATCTCTTATTTCCATAAAGTAATTCATTTTCTGAATGCCCGTTTAACTGAATCGTGCTCTCCTTGCATTCGGGTTTTCAAAAGCGAGCCGATTATGTAGACACATTTACGGACAAAACTCCAAACACGTCCTGCGGGGTTCATTCACACAGAAACCTTCATGTCTTTCATGCCTAAACAGCGGTTTAAAGGGATAGTTCACTTAAAAATGAGAATTCTGTCACTGTTTACTCACCCTCACGTTGTTGTAAACTGTACTGTATGACTGTTTTGCTTTTTTTTAAAGAAAAGGAGCTATGAGTCGAAATTAATTTTTTGTGGTAATCAACATTATGCCACAAATGCTTTAAATTGAGCTTAACCTGTATTGAACGTTTTGTGTGAATGGCTCCATAGGAATCCATTGTTTCTGTTCAAAATCTTCAATTCGCGTTAAATGTGAAAAGGTTTTTTCTCTGCCTTATAATTTAACAAATTTTTGGTCAAACTGTAAGCCAACATCACAGGTATTCTTTGTGGAGAAAGCTATCCCAATTATTGCGATGTGCTCATTGAAGAAAATGACCCAGGATGTCCATTATAAAAATACTTTCCTATGGAAAACCTGGAAATATCAGGGTGATTCTCACGAAAACCTGTCAAGAAAATCTCCCGGTCCTATTTTACTCCAAAATAATAATAAAAAAAATCAAGAAAACAAATAAGAAATTATATTTTACATTTAGAAAATGAAGTATATTTTTAGGGTCATTACATATTTTTTTCATTGTGAGGTTATCAGGGTTCCCACGCAAACATGGAAAACCTGGAATTTTGCAATGCAGTTTTCCAGACATCCAACCATTCAATAGTCACCACAAACATCATGACCTCTCGTGTGTTTTTGCTCAGATATTACACCTATTGGGCACATAAAATACCCACACATTTTCCCCCAATTCTCATTACCGCAATATTATTGATTTCATAACAATATTATTGAAATATTAAAAAATTATATATATATATATATATATATATATATATATATATATATATATATATATATATATATACACACACACACACACATTTCAGTTTCATTAAATATATATATATATATAAAAAAAAATTAAATCATGGAAACTTTTTGGAATGGAAATGAATGGAAATTCAATGGTCGAAAGGTGTATGATCACTTATAAATATATTTCATTCAATACTGAGATGTATAAATAAAAATAATAGTTTGAATATTTTTTATGCTTATTAAAGTATCGCAGCATAAGCTTTTCAACAGTCTAACGTGACTCTTGTGACTTTCATTCACCCAAAAAATTCCGTTTTCTCCTCGGCTTCAAAAATGAAATCATTAGCTTGCTAATTCAAACCTATATTCACACTTAAATTAACACACATTCAAGGTGCTGATATCAGCCCTTCTGATTGTGTGATTGTGTGATTGTGGGTTGTGTGACCTCACAGTTTAGGCCACTTCTATAGACATCACCATCCCCTCCAGACAAAGGCATCCCGGCAACAGTATCCTAGCAACCACAGCCTCTGCAATTCCATGACCCCCATATTCCACATCTGTAGCTCACGGCTTAGAGTGAACACAAACACACACACAGGTATTCTAATAAGGGAGGCAGTCCAAAGCTCAAATGTTTTGGTGCCCTAATACACAAACACAAGAGGATTTCACCGTCTCCCTCTCGACTCAGTGAGCCGCACACTGTCTCATTCATTCGCCGATTGTCTCTTTCTCTGTCTGCCGCTCTTTGCTGTTCCCTCATCACTGTCACTTTGTGTCTATAGCTGTGCGAGTCGCGCTATCTCACGTTTATCTCTGTGACAAGACTTTGAATGTGAGTGCTTGCAACTTTTTTCCTTGGGGGAGAAAAACATAAAAAAAGGAGCTTGAATCACTTTAAATGTTTCACATTTTTCAAAGCACACCGGAAAGAATTCAACAGCGTCTTTAGGAACAAGTACAGATATTGGATCAAATTGAGTATGCCGTGTTATAAAATGGATAGACAGTTGCAAATCTATCAATTCAAACCATGTTTTGTTTATTAGGGACCAAGCCTCGAAGGGGCAAAGGCCCCTATTGCTTTTGTAGGTTGTCTTATTAGGGGCCAAGCACCGAAGGTGCATTGCCCCTATTGTATCCATTATTATTATTATTATGGCTGGGGGTCTATGTCAGCCCTATGAACCGTACATAGGAAAATTATGAAATTTGGCACAATGATAGGGAAGACCATGAATAGCCTTTATACCAAATTTGGGGTCTCTAGGTCATACTCTATAGCGCCACCACCAGTTCAAATATTCACTTTTCTTTTGCATGTATCTTTTGAACCGTTTGTCCTAGACCTATAGACATCATTCTTGTTTTGTCTGATTACTCTCTCCCTGATGATTCAAATGGACGACCCCTCACATTAAAACTCTGCCCATTCCAGTGGCCGCCATCTTGGATTATGTTTACAGTTGAACCTTTTCACATGTGGGTTTCTCCTGTACTGACAGACCCCCCCAGAGTGAGTTCTTTAATGCGCGCTGCAGTTAAAAAAAGTCTTACCTTACACTTCACAGCAGATGCACTGGAGGACAGATTATATATTATCAAACATATAATGTGGTTTTTAGATGGTTATAATGATTATGATAGATAAGATGCTATCGTGAAAGTGCTTGCCGGCTATACGCGCCGCCATATTGTTTACATGCAATGCAACGTGGGATTTTGAGTTTGTGATAGAAGCATAAAAGTTTCTAAGGGCCTAGCCCTTCCACTTTCCCAGCACCGGAAGTGATTAGAATGAGTGACGGACAGTATGGGAGAAGACTTGAGTGGACCGACTAGTTTGTATATTCTTTGTTTGACAGCAGAAAACATGGCCGCATCACTGCATCTAAACAATGCGCTCTGACGGTAACGGCTTTAAACTTTTATGTAGTGATTGTTAGAATGTTTGTAACATATTAAAATAAAGATATTGTGATGTTGAAAAGACTATTTAAGTAGCTGGTTAATTATGACAACCGCTTCTGTCCCTCTTTTGCTAGTAAACATAAGCACGTATGCAGATCACACCGGTTTGATCGTACACATCTGAGCCCAGCCTAGAGTAATCACACCGGTTTGATCATACGTGCGAAAGGGTTAAAGGTTTCACATCCTTCAAACTTTGTCCGATTTGTCCAAACAATGACTCAAAATAATCTCCAGACTGAGCCGCACATAACTGACCAGAAATCATTTTCAGTTTTACTACCATACAGAAATTATGTCAATGCCTAGTTAACAAGGTCGATGTGAAAGTAGATTTGAGGCTGTATCTCGGCAATGCATTGTCCAACCGAAATGAAACTTGGTGTGCTTCATCAGGACCCTGATCTGAGGGTACATGCAAATAACTTTTGAACCGTATGCCCTAACGTCATGTGGTTGGTGTCTTTGATTTCAACAATATACATTTTTCCAACATCAGCCATATAACCGCTCCGCCATTTTCAATTTTATGATAAAGTAAAGTATATTTTAAATGCTTTGTCCGATTTGAATGAAAATTGGAAGGAGTCTTTGACATCATGTCCTGAGGGTACCTAAGCAATTTGGAGACAGCACCACATAGTGGTCAAAATGCTTAGTCAATTTAAACAAAACATTTAATATATCATTGCTTCCATATTCTAAGTCTTCAGAAAATGTCAGAGACATTTTTATAGTTTTTTTTTTTCTTCTGCTCTTAGATTGGAATGTCTCTTTGGCACTTTTCAGCTGTGCCAACTCAATGGCCCAGTGGTTAACGCATTGGTATACAGGTCAAAAGGTTGTGAGTTTGAATCCAGCAAAAAGCAGTTTCAAAAATTGTACTTTTGTGGATCTCTGAGTCTTCATATTGTGCTTACTACAATAGAGACTGTACTTTATTGCGTAATTCCTGCTTCAATTAAAAAAAAAACTAAGCTGTAACAATATTTCTCAGCAACAGTTGTATCCTCTTAACCAAGAATGTCTCTTTGCTGATTGAGTGGCGTAGTGGTTAGAGCTCTGGGCTACAGTTCAAAGGACTGGGTGAACCCCGGTTCAATACCCGCTTGAGCTGGTTTAAACGTTGTGACTCTGTTGTGTCAGAGCACTTTGCATTGTGCTTGATGAATGGCTTTAGGACTTGGCCCTGATCATTGCTGCTTGCAGCTATATTCATATTTGTGTTTTATAAAAGTAAAAGGCAGTCAAGACAATCTTCTCTAAATCAGTATTTTTGACTTATTTTCCCAGTAGAAATATCAAAAATTATTTTTAAAAAAAGTTACATTTACTGCAGAAGCAAAAATACATAAGATATTTTGTCTTGTTTTCAGAGAAATCTAACAAAATTTTATAAAGTTTATTCTAATAACAAGAAAACAAACTTTGTCATTGGGGCAAGAATTTTTTTAAATCTGAAAACAAGACTTAATATCTTATATCATTCTGCTAATTTTAAGAATGTTTAGCTATTTTTACTTGAAAACAGGACAAAGATACTCAGTAAGAAATTATTTTTTTACAGTGAAAATTCACTGCAAAAAATTATATGCAAGACAAGTATTTCTGTCTTGTTTTCCAGTAAAAATAACTAAACATTTTTAAAATGTGATTTATTTACTTGACAAGCAAACTGGGATAAGATTTTAAGACTTGTTTTGAGATCAATCTATTCAAATTTAGTGAGATTTAGGCTTAAAACAATAAAAAAAACAAAAAACAATGGGGTAAGATTTCCAATTGTCCAATGGGGTAAGAAAAATAAACTTAATTCAAAAGGAAAACACGTTTATTTTACTTACCCCATTGCCATATTTTTTTCTTGTTTTAAGCTTAAAGTTCACTAAATTTTGTCAGATTTATCTTAAAACAAGTCTTAATATCTTATCCCATTTTGCTTGACAAGTAAATAAATCACATTTTAAGAACATTTAAATCATTTTACAGGAAAACAAGACAAAAATACTTGTCTTGAAAATCATTTTTTAGCAGTGAATTGCTTTAAAGATATTAGGTCTTGGTTTCAGAGAAAACTAACTGAATTTAATGAGGTTCATGCTTAAATCAAGATAATAAAAAAAAAAGAGAATAATTTGCCAGAGCGGTAGGAAAAATAAACGTTGTTCCCATTGGCAAAAAGTTTTTTTTTTCTTGTTTTAAAGTATCTTCTCTGAAAACCAGACCTAATATATTCAGCCAGTTTGTTTCTCCAGTAAATACAACTTTTAAAAATGCTTAGATATTTTTACTGGAAAACAAGACAAAATACTGAGTAAGAAAATGATTTGTTCATAGTAAAATTACTGTTACGCACATACTCAAGTGGCTTATTGCATTTTTGATCTCAAGCAGTTCTGTACTGTATTATTTAATAAAATTCATCATTAGTGCTGTCGGTTTTTCCAAAACACTCTTTACTTGAAACACAAAATCTGGCAGTAGCGTCTGTCTGCTGGTCTGCAATCTTTCTTGCTACAGTCTGCATATTATGCATGACTCACAACAATAATCAGCTCAATCAGACAGACCATTATCTCCATATCTTCTGTTTTAATAATTAAAGTCTACATCAAGCGCACATTAATTACTGACACTTAGACAAATTACAACACTCATTTTTACAATATATCAAGAATTTACCTTTCAAAGCTCATGTCATGAGGTTCAGGCCTGGGCGATATTTGTAATATTTACAATATATTCTCAATGATTTTGCTGGTGATAAAAAAACTTAGCAACATTGTTAATATTGTGATGAGTTTATAAGTACAATTTATTTTACATTAAAAGTGTCTGTTTCAGTGAATCGATTTTAAAACTCTGATTCAAAGATCCATTAGCGCTATCACTCAAACATGTTTACAAAAGACTCAGCGTGGGTTTTTTCATGCATTTTAGTTAAAAATATACAGTATGCAGGTAAATATGCATTTTAACGTTTTTGAAATAAAATGGATGACTCCTTTGTCTTGCTACGACTAATTTCATAGCTAACACTTGATAGATACCAAATACGCACTATTAAATCATATTTTCACACCTTTTTTTTTTGTGCATAATTTATCAATATTACAGCTTGATTGGAAATGACGTCTAATAAAAAGTGATATTTCCCTAGATTGATTTCACTGACCCTTTTGTCTACTTGGTTAACAAGTACACTAACTTTTGAAAAAACTTTATTGGGGCAAAATTGTTTGGTTCGGTGAAAATGACGCTACAACTGTGGGACAGTCGGAATTATTGATAGAAATAATTTTCACTTATTGAAATGGTTTCTGTTTATTCCACTCTTTGTTTAGATGATCATAGTTTTAAACGTGTAATAATTTGCCTTTTTAAAACGGATTGTCATAGTCTAATATTGAAACTCTCCGTCTGAAGGTTAAAACAGTCAAATCTATAAATAATAGACATATAAAAAGTACCAAAAATAAATGATGAAGGCCTGGTAAAAAGTTTCCAATTCAGGTTTAATGAGACCTTCATATAACAAAAAGAAAAAAGGAATATGTTCGTATTTTATATTATTTATTTATTTTTCCAATTTGGAATGCCCAATTCCCAATGCACTCTAAGCCCTTGTGGTGGCGTAGTGACTCACCTCAATCCAGGTGGCGGAGGACGAATCTCAGTTGTCTCCGCGTCTGAGACCATCAATCCGTGCATCTTATCACATGGCTTGTTGAGTGTGTTACCACGGAGATGTAGCGCGTGTGGAGGCTTCATGCTATTCTCCGCGGCATCCACGCACAACTCACCACATGCCCCACCGCGAGCGAGACGAGGAGGTTACCCCATGTGACTACTCTCCCTAGCAACTGGGCCAATTTGGTTGCTTAGGAGACCTGACTAGAGTCACTCAGCACGCCCTGGATTTGAACTCGCAACTCCAGGGGTGGTAGTCAGCATCAATACTCACTGAGCTACCCAGGCCCCCACTGAATATGTTCGTTTTCATAAGAATCAATGCCTATGAAAGTGCCCAAAGTTAAAGTTAAAATTATTAAATATTGCCTAATTACTAACCTTTCTTGAGTTTACAAAAAAAACACACAAAAAAACATGTTTTGGTTTAAACATGTTGAATCTATTTGACATCAGTGGTTGTTTGGTTTAATGGAGTTTCTCTGATTGGAAAACACCCCACCCTTTTAACCCATTTGAGAAAAATACATACAGTAAATACTGTGATATACTGAACACATAGATGAATATATTACTGTAACATACTCATCTAATGTACTTAGTGCATGGTCACTAATTTACAGGACCCCTGACTTGGTGTTACAAATGATTCTTGGGCTTAGCTACTTCTTTAAAATGCCACATAATTCGATTTGACCATTTAGTTCTATAGCCTTTATGCTGATCTATACGCATGTCCATTTAAATATGATTACTGTGACAGATTCTCTTCCTCTGACCTTGCTGAGTAATCTTTCAAAGCGCTGGTGGATGTTCAACTGAATAACCGCATCAAAAAATGACTTGTAGTCATAAGTGGTGTTCACCAAGTCAGGCATCACTATTACTCATACAAACCTCTAGTCTTAAGTATTAAACTTTGGCATGTAGCTCATTCCGTTATGCCACATTGGAGGAAATTGGTTCGTCACTCGCCAACCAAGCTTCCATGTGTCCTTCCTGTGTTACATAATGCTTGTCTAAGCATGTTTAACATGACAGATCAATTCAAATCACTCCAATATGATGGTATGATAGTGTGCCTGCCAAATCAGGCCAAATTTCAACAAAACCTCTGGAGACAATAGCTGGTTGGACCTCATGCGATAAAGTCTCTCTGAGCCAACAGGTGCCTTCAGAGGGGTGGGACGAAACCAGCAATGACCAGCAACAATGAGCACCTGCGCATATGGTGTTTTAAATGCCAAAGCCACAATATGACATTCATACTCACAACTATGTAAACACCACCACTTTGGAATAAAGCAAATGTTGTCTATGTGTGTTGGTGCTCCACCCAGTCATGTTTCCATCCATTTTACACACCCAAACTCATCTTACCTCTACGTGTTTTGACAGATATCCCTCTGCTTCTATACACCGTACACATATGAACACAATTACTGTCGATAATCAAACACACAATTTTCTTGTAGAGAAAGAGCCATCTGAATTGCACTCATCCCCTAAAGTCACTCAAAAACATTTCAGTTGTTTAGCTTACTCTACGCAAGTTTGTGAACACAAGCGCTTCTAGTAGCTACACAAGCTGTCACAACTCATAACGCGATGCATGTCTTGCATTCTCTGCTATACCACAAGGGGCGCAATAATGGGCATTAGCATGTCTTCTATGGTGAGTTATCTCTTTTAGGTCGACAGCTGTCATGGCGGAGCAACAGTTTTATGCTTGTTAGTTTCAGCTGTTGTGTGTGACTTTTTTATGTTTAAATACGTTAATTAGTAAGCTATTTGTAGGTCGATTTCCCAAAAGGCTGAAAACATTGTGTCTCTTGCACTTATCGATATTGCTCTTTGTTCGAGCGTCCTAACCGCGTGACACAACAACAAAGACTCAATAGCCAATAGAGTGATTTTGAGCGGGATTAACTGTTTAAGGGGAGTATTTCAATTCTGTTAAGTAGTGCTAGTGGCATTTGAAGGTAACTCTATTGCCTCCTTGCGCACTTATGGCCCGGGTATACTCTAGTTTTCTGTGCTCCAGATCGGATCGTGTTGCCTTTCAAAGTACACTATTCTGATCACGAGCAAATACGAACGCATTCGATGCATGCACACAACAGGCCAAAGTATACTTCGGGTGTCCACGTTGCTGATCGCTCCGCGCACAATATGCGTGACGCAGATTTTGTCATCAGCACAGTCCGTGCGGATTTCTCTACATTTTTGCATCGCCAAAGCATGCGACTGCCGTTGTCTGTAGGAAACACTCAGTTTCTCCTGACATCGGGTTGGCTAAAGCCCAAAGTATACTTCGGTTGTCTGCATTGCTGATTTCTCTGCTCACAGTATGCGTGACGCAAATTTCGTCATCAGCCGCACGTGGCCCAGATATTCTCGACACGCGGACAGTTCTAGTTTGTGCACCTCTTCGGTACATGCACCTGCCATTGTCTGTACTGAAGCGTATCACAAAGCAGTCGTAGTGCGCATGCGCCGAACGCCCTCGTATTCTCTCGCAGTCAGAAGAGTATATACTCCGTTCTGGAACCGCACTGCCTTTCAAAGTATACTCTTCTGACCGCGAGCAAATGTGAACATGTTCGACGCATGCACACTACAATTGCAATGTGATATGCTTCAGTACAGCATGTACCGATGAGGTGCACAAACGAGGAATGTCTGCGTGTCGAGAAAATCTGGGCTGCGCGCGGCTGATGACGAAATCTGCGTCATGCATACTGTGCGCAGAGAATTCAGCAACGCAGACAACCGGAGTATACTTTGGCCTTTAGGTTTATTACCACCACAGCAAAACAAGAATACACGTTAAGTTCAAACACAGTTACAACGTGCCTCCATTGGTTTAATCACACAACATCCTTACAAAACCTCACCCTCTACAGACATGTAAAACCTAAAGTATACTTCGTTCAGAAACGAATGCAAATTTTGTAATCAGCAGAGTGCTCGAGCACTGAACAAGTGCGGCGTGATTTTTCGAACTTTCAGAATGCACATGCGCCTGGAATTATTTGAAATAATTAGTGGGTCCACAAGGTGGCAATACTCACCATTGGCACGTTGCTTTCACGAAGAAGCGCTAGAAGATGAAATTGCCACTAAATAACAGTAGACGAATGTAAA